>NW_025746396.1:77500-92500 GCF_021184085.1 Oncorhynchus gorbuscha
CACCACATTCACCAATCACAACGAGGATAACAACCAACACATTCACCAATCACAACGAGGATAACAACCACCACATTCACCAATCACAACGAGGATAACAACCAACACATTCACCAATCACAACGAGGATAACAACCAACACATTCACCAATCACAACGAGGATAACAACCACCACATTCACCAATCACAACGAGGATAACAACCACCACATTCACCAATCACAACGAGGATAACAACCACCACATTCACCAATCACAACGAGGATAACAACCAACACATTCACCAATCACAACGAGGATAACAACCACCACATTCACCAATCACAACGAGGATAACAACCACCACATTCACCAATCACAACGAGGATAACAACCACCACATTCACCAATCACAACGAGGATAACAACCACCACATTCACCAATCACAACGAGGATAACAACCAACACATTCACCAATCACAACGAGGATAACAACCAACACATTCACCAATCACAACGAGGATAACAACCAACACATTCACCAATCACAACGAGGATAACAACCAACACATTCACCAATCACAACGAGGATAACAACCAACACATTCACCAATCACAACGAGGATAACAACCAACACATTCACCAATCACAACGAGGATAACAACCAACACATTCACCAATCACAACGAGGATAACAACCAACACATTCACCAATCACAACGAGGATAACAACCAACACATTCACACCTGCTGTTCTTCAACGATTCCTTCATATATCTGGACAAAACAAGGCATGTCATGTAACAAGAGTTATTTCAGTAACGATTATAGTACGCTTCAATAGATAGCTACCACGGTGGCGCTGTAGAATGGGTCGCTAGGAAACACATGTATACACACACACACACGCACACACACGCCTTCAAATGTCAACCAGACTTCCTGCTGGGAGGACAATCAAATGGTGACCCCTGACCTTTAACTTCTGCCGTCATGCTGCAGCACTTGTGGTGATCCGCCATCGGAGGTCAGCCATTTTAAAATTAGCACAAGGTCAAAGAGCAGGCTGAGCACAAAAAGAATGAAGGGCGAGAAGAAAATAGTTCAGCCTTGTGGATGGATGGATGGATGGATGGATGGATGGATGGATGGATGGATGGATGGTTGGATGGATGGATGGATGGATGGATGGATGGATGGAATATCAACAGGGTTAGTAATGTTAGCATCAACCCTCTGACCTTTATTCAATCCAAGCAACAACATGTGGCCTACACACAGCAGCACACCATTTGTGAATGAGGGCCCAGCCATCATCTCTGATTTACTGTCTACACAGTGGCTAAGCTAATTATATGAAGCATGTAGGCTTTAGCTCAACGGTCTAACACAGTCTTGATGCACACAGGAGGCCGGGGTTTGAAACCTAGTCAGTCACGTACAGTAGGGCCAACATCCTTGTCAGATAGCGACACAACTTAAATGTTTACACTGCTACGGATAAGCTAATACCCAGTGAGGCTAATGCTAAGCTAATGTAATTATGACAGCTAATAGGCTGTCACCCGTCTCCCCTTGAGGTAAACAAACTCATTTAGCCTCCTCGCAACCAGCCACAGCATTCCCAGTGTCAGCAACCTTGGACTAATGACAACAAATATGTAATTAGCTAGACGCTAAACAAGTACACAGTACTAAACACAGCCAGGCAAGAAGGTAATTGTAATGCCATGATTAGACAGCTACGCTAAGAGCCCTGGCTAGGCTAGGGTTAGCTAAGCAGTTCATTGTAATGCTATGACTAGACAGCTACACTAAGAGACCTGGCTAGGCTAGGCTAGTGTTAGCTAGCAGTTCATTATAATGCTATGACTAGACAGCTACGCTAAGAGCCCTGGCTAGGCTAGGCTAGTGTTAGCTAGCAGTTCATTATAATGCTATGACTAGACAGCTACGCTAAGAGCCCTGGCTAGGCTAGGCTAGTGTTAGCTAAGCAGTTCATTATAATGCTATGACTAGACAGCTACGCTAAGAGCCCTGGCTAGGCTAGGCTAGTGTTAGCTAAGCAGTTCATTATAATGCTATGACTAGACAGCTACGCTAAGAGCCTGGGCTAGTCTAGAGGTAGCTAAGCAGTTCATTATAATGCTATGACTAGACAGCTACACTAAGAGCCTGGGCTAGGCTAGTCTAGAGTTAGCTTAGCAGTTCATTATAATGCTATGACTAGACAGCTACGCTAAGAGCCCTGGCTAGGCTAGGCTAGTGTTAGCTAAGCAGTTCATTATAATGCTATGACTAGACAGCTACGCTAAGAGCCTGGGCTAGTCTAGAGGTAGCTAAGCAGTTCATTATAATTCTATGACTAGACAGCTACACTAAGAGCCTGGGCTAGGCTAGTCTAGAGTTAGCTAAGCAGTTCATTATAATGCTATGACTAGACAGCTACACTAAGAGCTTGGGCTAGGCTAGAGTTAGCTAAGCAGTTCATTATAATGATATGACTAGACAGCTACACTAAGAGCTTGGGCTAAGCTAGTGTTAGCTAAGCAGTTCATTGTAATGCTATGACTAGACAGCTACGCTAAGAGCTTGGGCTAGGCTAGAGTTAGCTAAGCAGTTCATTATAATGCTATGACTAGACAGCTACGCTAAGAGCTTGGGCTAAGCTAATGTTAGCTAAGCAGTTCATTGTAATGCCATGACTAGACGGCTATGCTAAGAGCTTGGGCTAAGCTAGTGTTAGCTCAGCAATTCATTGTAATGCCATGACAAGACAGATCCGCTAACAGCCTGGGCTAGGCTAGCGTAAGTCAAAAAACCCACCCATTTCTACCATTACTCTTGTTAAAATCTGATTTTAAACAGAACTGCTAAACATTGCGCTTAAATTAAGACCAAAAACATTTTCATACATTTTTACGATATAGCCCTATAAAGCCCTTTTTACATCAGCTGATGTCACAAAGTGCTATACAGAATCCCAGCTTAAAACCCCAAACAGCAAGCAATGCAGATGTAGAAGCACGGTGGCTAGGAAAAACTCCCTAGGAAGGCAGGGAACCTAGGAAGAAACTTAGAGAAACTTATGAAGGGTGGTCAATGTAAGCCTTTAGCTAATGCAAGACTATTAGCTTGTTAGTTGTTGTATGCTCTGTTGTAGAAGTGTCCTTCCCTGGGTCCTGTTGATTATATCACTATGCTATGCTAGTGTTAGCATAGCTAGACAGCTACGTTAGCACTGTATGCTCTGTTGTAGAAGTGTCCTTCTCTGGGTCCTGTTGATTATATCACTATGCTATGCTAGTGTTAGCCTGTTAGCACTGTATGCTCTGTTGTAGAAGTGTCCTTCTCTGGGTCCTGTTGATTATGTCACTATGCTATTTTAGTGATATAATGTCCTGTTGATTATATCACTATGCTAGGCTAGTTATATAATGTCCTGTTAATTATATCACTATACTAGGCTAGTGATGTAATATCCTGTTAATTATATCACTATGCTAGGCTAGTTATATAATGTCCTGTTGATTATATTACTATGCTAGGCTAGTGATATAATATCCTGTTAATTATATCACTATGCTAGGCTAGTTATATAATGTCCTGTTGACTATATTACTATGCTAGGCTAGTGATGTAATATCCTGTTGATTATATCACTATGCTAGGCTAGTTATATAATGTCCTGTTGACTATATTACTATGCTAGGCTAGTGATGTAATATCCTGTTGATTATATCACTATGCTAGGCTAGTTATATAATGTCCTGTTGATTATATCACTATGCTAGGCTAGTTATATAATGTCCTGTTGACTATATTACTATGCTAGGCTAGTGATATAATATCCTGTAAATTATATTACTATGCTAGGCTAGTGATGTAATATCCTGTTAATTATATCACTATGCTAGGCTAGTTATATAATGTCCTGTAAATTATATCACTAACAGATAAAAGGCAAATAAGAGACACCCTAAGAGTTGTCATCAAAACCCACTTAGTATAATCAAATAACCAAGCGATAACACATCATCCTTTAGTATATCTATGGCAGGTCAGCATTTCGTCATTAATCTAGTTCTGGACAAAGCTCTACAGAGTGATAACAAATTGGCACAGCCACAAAGTCATAACATCGGATTTTAAACCAAACCCTAACACTGCTACCCCTAATGCCTAACCCTAACCCTAACCACACTGCTACCCCTAATGTCTAACCCTAACTCTAACCCTAACCACACTGCTACCCCTAATGTCTAACCCTAACCCTAACCACACTGCTACCCCTAATGCCTAACCCTAACCACACTGCTACCCCTAATGCCTAACCCTAACCCTAACCCTAACCCTAACCCTAACCCTAACCACACTGCTACCCCTAATGTCTAACCCTAACCTTAACCACACTACTACCCTTAATGCCTAACCCTAACTCTAACCCTAACCACACTGCTACCCCTAATGCCTAACCCTAACCCTAACCCTAACCCTAACCCTAACCCTAACCCTAACCCTAACCCTAACCCTAACCCTAACCCTAACCACACTGCTACCCCTAATGCCTAACCCTAACCTTAACCACACTACTACCCTTAATGCCTAACCCTAACCTTAACCACACTGCTACCCCTAATGCCTAACCCTAACCACACTGCTACCCCTAATGCCTAACCCTAACCCTAACCACACTGCTACCCCTAATGCCTAACCCTAACCTTAACCACACTGCTACCCCTAATGCCTAACCCTAACCACACTGCTACCCCTAATGCCTAACCCTAACCCTAACCACACTGCTACCCCTAATGTCTAACCCTAACTCTAACCCTAACCACACTGCTACCCCTAATGTCTAACCCTAACCCTAACCACACTGCTACCCCTAATGTCTAACCCTAACTCTAACCCTAACCACACTGCTACCCCTAATGCCTAACCCTAACCACACTGCTACCCCTAATGCCTAACCCTAACCCTAACCCTAACCCTCTAACCCTAACCCTAACCCTAACCCTAACCACACTGCTACCCTTAATGCCTAACCCTAACCTTAACCACACTGCTACCCCTAATGCCTAACCCTAACCACACTGCTACCCCTAATGCCTAACCCTAACCTAACCACACTGCTACCCCTAATGCCTAACCGTAACCTTAACCACACTGCTAACCCTAATGCCTAACCCTAACCTTAACCACACTGCTACCCCTAATGCCTAACCCTAACCACACTGCTACCCCTAATGCCTAACCCTAACCTTAACCACACTGCTAACCCTAATGCCTAACCCTAACCTTAACCACACTGCTACCCCTAATGCCTAACCTTAACCTAACCACACTGCTACCCCTAATGCCTAAACCTAACCACACTGCTACCCCTAATGCCTAAACCTAACCACACTGCTACCCCTAATGCCTAACCTTAACCACACTGCTACCCCTAATGCCTAAACCTAACCACACTGCTACCCCTAATGCCTAACCTTAACCACACTGCTACCCCTAATGCCTAAACCTAACCACACTGCTACCCCTAATGCCTAACCCTAACCCTAACCCTAACCACACTGCTACCCCTAATGCCTAACCCTAAACCTAACCACACTGCTACCCCTAATGCCTAACCGTAACCTAACCACACTGCTACCCCTAATGCCTAAACCTAACCACATTGCTACCCCTAATGCCTAACCCTAACCACACTGCTAACCCTAATGCCTAAACCTAACCCTAACCATACTGCTAACCCTAATGCCTAACCCTAACCACATTGCTACCCTTAATGCCTAACCCTAACCCTAACCATACTGCTACCCCTAATGTCTAACCCTAACCACACTGCTACCCCTAATGTCTAACCCTAACCACACTCCTAATGCCTTAAATGTATACCACAATGTTTTTAGTTAATTTTATAATAAGAGCCTTTGCAGCTGGCCCACTTCGCGGAAATCAATCATTTCTGCCTCCAGGACAAGACTCATCCCAATAAACGTCAAACCTGCATATCTATGTCTGTCAGCAGGTTCAGGATGACAGTTAGAAGTCTGGGTTTGGTGGTGTACCGAGGCGTGTCTGGAGGGGCATTGATCTCTCTCAACACACTTCCTGTCAGAATGACAACTGTTGGCTAGGGATGGGGTCCCGAATGGCACCCTATTCCCTACATAGTGCACTACTTTAGACCAGGGCCCTATGGCACCTTATTCCCTACATAGTGCACTACTTTAGACCAGGGCCCTATGGCACCTTATTCCCTACATAGTGCACTACTTTAGACCAGGGCCCTATGGCACCTTATTCCCTACATAGTGCACTACTTTAGACCAGGGCCCTATGGCACCTTATTCCCTACATAGTGCACTACTTTAGACCAGGGCCCTATGGCACCTTATTCCCTACATAGTGCACTACTTTAGACCAGGGCCTATGGCACCTTATTCCCTACATAGTGCACTACTTTAGACCAGGGCCCTATGGCACCTTATTCCCTACATAGTGCACTACTTTAGACCAGGGCCCTATGGCACCTTATTCCTACATAGTGCACTACTTTAGACCAGGGCCCTATGGCACCTTATTCCCTACATAGTGCACTACTTTAGACCAGGGCCCTATGGCACCTTATTCCCTACATAGTGCACTACTTTAGACCAGGGCCCTATGACACCTTATTCCCTACATAGTGCACTACTTTAGACCAGGGCCCTATGGCACCTTATTCCCTACATAGTGCACTACTTTAGACCAGGGCCCTATGGCACCTTATTCCCTACATAGTGCACTACTTTAGACCAGGGCCCTATGGCACCTTATTCCCTACATAGTGCACTACTTTAGACCAGGGCCCTATGGCACCTTATTCCCTACATAGTGCACTACTTTAGACCAGGGCCCTATGGCACCTTATTCCCTACATAGTGCACTACTTTAGACCAGGGCCCTATGGCACCTTATTCCCTACATAGTGCACTACTTTAGACCAGGGCCCCCATAGGAAATAGGGTGTCATTTGGGGGGGGGTGTAGCTAGGCAACAGGAAGGACCTGACTAACTGAAACCACTGAGAATGTCTGAACCAACAGCAGGGCTGTGAGGAGCTGATAGAGCTGATAGAGCTGATAGAGCTGATCAGAGATGTCACACTGAGAACTGTTCCAGACCTGTTACACTGTCACACTGTACAACCAATCCTGCTGCACGTCACCACAGTCATCCTCACAGTGACACGTCTTCGTCACAAACCACCGATCCACTCGCACCGCCTCATGCTGAGCAGCATCCCTGCGTAGTCTATAATACACGTGTGGAGGTTTACCTTTTTTTTTACAGTCGTAACACTTAAACCAACATGAGATATTTAGTCAATATCCTGATGGAGTAAGCAGTCCAAAATGTGTTGAATGTGTCTGTGTGTTACTGTGTGGTATAGATACACCAGAGGGCTTCACGTTGCCTTGGCCTCGGAGGTACTGAACACATAGCGCTGTGGATTAGTCAGAGTCCCACTAGTGTTGATCAACAGCAATGGACCTTGTGAAGATGCTAGAGGAAACAGGTACAAAACTATTTATATCCACAGTAAAAATAAGTCCTACATCGACATAACCTGAAAGGCCACTCAACAAGGAAGAAGCCACTGCTCCAAAACCGCCATAAAAAACAGCCTATGGTTCGCAACTGCACATGGGGACAAAGATCGTACATTTTGGAGAAATGTCGTCTGGTCTGATGAAACAAAAATAGAACTGTTTGGCCATAATGACCATCGTTATGTTTGGAGGAAAAAGGGGGAGGATTGCAAGCCGAAGAACACCATCCCAACCGTGAAGCACGGGGGTGGCAGCATCATGTTGTGGGGGTGCTTTGCTGTAGGAGGGACTTGTGCACTTCACAAAATATATGGCATTATGAGGAAAGGAAACTATGTGGATATATTGATGCAACATCTCAAGACATCAGTCAGGAAGTTAAAGCTTGGTCGCAAATGGGTCTTGCAAATGGACAATGATCCCAAGCATACTTCCAAAGTTGTGGCAAAATGGCCATCACAAAGCCCTGACCTCAACCCCATAGAACATTTGTGGGCAGAACTGACAAAGTGTGTGCGAGCAAGGAGGCCTACAAACCTGACTCAGTTACATCAGCTCTGTCATGAGGAATGGGCCAAAATTCACCCAATTTATGGTGGGAAGCTTGTGGAAGGCTAGCCAAAATGTTTGACCCAAGTTAAACAATTTAAAGGCAATGCTACCAAATACTAATTGAGTGTATGTAAACTTCTGACCCACTGGGAATGTGATGAAACAAATAAAAGCTGAAATAAATTATTATTATTCTGACATTTCACATTCTTAATGTCCCGGTCGTCATAATGAGGAGACCAAGGCGCAACGTGTTAAGTAGTACACAACTGCTTTAATGAAAAGAACGAACACTGAAACTATACAAAACAACAAAACGAACAGGCAACTAAACATAAAATAAACAACCCACAAACTATCTAAGGAATATGGCTACCTAAATATGGTCCCCAATCAGAGACAACAATAAACAGCTGCCTCTGATTGAGAACCAATCTGGTCCTTCTGTAGCTCAGTTGGTAGAGCATGGCGCTTGTAATGCCAGGGTAGTGGGTTCGATCCCCGGGACCACCCATACGTAGAATGTATGCACACATGACTGTAAGTCGCTTTGGATAAAAGCGTCTGCTAAATGGCATATATTATTAAGCAACCATAGACTTACCTAGAGTACTACTCTAACCACAATCCCATAACTAGACATAGACATAAAGACACCTAGACTAGAAAAACCCCATAAACATACAAAAAACACCTAGACAATCCAAAAACTACACAAACCACCCTTGTCACACCCTGACCTAACCAAAATAATAAAGAAAACTAAGGTCAGGGCGTGACATTTAACATAAAGTGGTGACCCTAACTGACCTAAAACGAGGGAATTTATACTAGGATTAAATGTCAGGAACTGTGGAAAAACTGAGTTTAATAAATGGATTTGGCTAAGGTGTATGTAAACTTCTGACTTCAACTGTCTATATATCAAGGGAGGGAAACTGCATTCTGGGAGCATTTGGCTGCTGTCTGTGAGCCTGTTTTTTCCAGACCCAGATTAAGACCATTCCTGGGTTAAAAAAAGTGATATTTAAACCAGGAATAGTTGTATAATCTGTGCCTGGGGAAACCAGCTCATAGACCAACTCTCCACGACATGTTACACCATGCTCATGTTCCCGGATTAAAAAGGGCTTGTTTTTTTGTTGTCCCGGAATACGTTTATAATCTGAGTCACTATCTCTTCCCAGACGGACAGACTCCAATATTACATTATCTACAGACAGACAGACAGACAGACAGACAGACAGACAGACAGACAGACAGACAGACAGACAGACAGACAGACAGACAGACAGACAGACAGACAGACAGACAGACAGGCAGGCAGGCAGGCAGGCAGGCAGACAGACAGACAGACAGACAGACAGACAGACAGACAGACAGACAGACAGACAGACAGACAGACAGACAGACAGACAGGCAGGCAGGCAGGCAGGCAGGCAGGCAGACAGACAGACAGACAGACAGACAGACAGACAGACAGACAGACAGACAGACAGACAGACAGACAGACAGACAGACAGACAGACAGACAGACAGACAGACAGCAATGTTATATTATCTAAATATACAGACGGGCTGGCTGCCTGGCTGGCTGGCTGGCTGCCTGGCTGGCCGCCTGGCTGCCTGGCTGGATGGCTGGCTGGCCTGCTGCCTGGCTGGCTGGCTGCCTGGCTGCCTGGCTGGATGGCTGGCTGGACAGCTGCCTGGCTGGCTGGCTGCCTGGCTGCCTGGCTGCCTGGCTGGATGGCTGGCTGGCCTGCTGCCTGGATGCCTGGCTGCCTGGCTGGCTGGCTGCCTGGCTGGCTGGCTGGCTGGCTGTAATGTTAAATCATCTAAATCAGGGATGGGCAGGTAACCTCGTGGTCAGAGGGTTGGGTTTGAATACCTGATCCGACAAGGTGAAAACGTGTCAATGGGCCCTTGAGCAAGGCACTTTAAACCTAAATGCTCCCGGGGCGTCGTACCACTATGACTGACCCAGTAAAACAACACATTGCACTGAACCTGTACAGTGACAAGTAAAAAAACACCTCATGAAAAAAAAAAAAAAAAAATGTTATCTCATCTAAATCTACCAGACATTCCATTGATGTCTCACCCACTGATTTACAGTGTAAAATGATACCGTTGAACCAGATGGGAGTAAACATTATACATGTACAACAAAGACTCTGTATTCCAACTCAGAAATACCAGCTACCAGGAAATGACACGAAAGCTGTAGAATGTCTAGGCATGACTTATATGAATGAAGCTTGTGTTCTCTTAATAAAGACAATGTACTCTCTCTGATACCCCATAAACACCTGGTTATTTTCTATTCACATCATATTTTAAAACAAAGTAACACACACACACACACACTAAACAAACAGTGGCCTTATAGTGAGAAAACTATCAGAAGATACTGATGAAGCTTTGTTACGGACAGAGAGAAAACGAAGAGCAAAACAGGAACCTAAACTGTTAAAATGTTAAAGAACTCTCTCCTATCTCATCTCCTCTCCTCTCCTCTCCTCTCCTCTCCTCTCCTCTCCTCTCCTCTCCTCTCCTCTCCTCTCCTCTCCTCTCCTCTCCTCTCCTCTCCTCTCCTCTCCTCTCTCTCTCTCTTCTTTTCTTCTCCTCTCCTCTCCTCTCCTCTCCTCTCCTCTCCTATCTCCTCTCCTCTCCTCTTCTATCTCCTCTCCTCTCCTCTCCCCTCCCCTCCTCTCATCTCTTCCTCTCTCATATTTTCTTGGCACAGACAAGTATTGAGCCGGCATCCCAGATGGCACCCTATTCCCTATATAGTGCACTACTAATGACCAGAGCCTTTATGGGAGACCTTTGGTCCCTGGTCAAATGTAGTGCACTACACCGGGAACAGGGTGTCATGTGGGACAGAGACAGAGAGAGACAGGCCCTAACTGTTGCTGCATGCACTCTGACAGTATCTGCTCATAAAGCCCTGCCAACACCGAGCAGCACAGCACGGAAGAGACACACACAGGAGGAGACACACACACAGTTAGACACACACAGTTAGACACATACACACACACACGCATAGGAGAAACCCAGTGACCTGACAGACTTGCCCTACCTCACCTCACCCTATCCTCCCTCCCTCCCTCCCTACTTCCCTCCCTCCCTCCATCTCCTCCTCCTGTCCTCTCCCCATCCCCCTCCCTCTCCTCTACTTTCACCATCCTTCCTTCCACCCTATCCTCCCTCTCTCCCACCCTCCCTCCTCTCCTCACCTCACCCTATCCTCCCTCCCTCCCTCCTCTCCTCTCCCCATCCTCCCACCCTCTCCTCCTCCTCTCCTCTCTCCATCCTCCCTCCTTCTCCTCCTCCTGTCCTCTCCCCATCCTCCCACCCTCTCCTCCTCCTCTCCTCTCTCTCCATCCTCCCTCCTTCTCCTCCTCCTGTCCCCTCCCCATCCTCCCTCCCCCTCCTCTCCACCTCCTCCTCTCCCCATCCCTCCCTCCCCTTTCCCTCTACCCCTACCTCCTCGACCCACACTGTAATCCTCTCCCTCTCCGCTCCCTTTGCTTCTCCCCTCTAACCCCGCCATCACCCCACAGTAACACACACCTTACATAAACCCTCCCTCTCCTCCTGCCCTCTTCATCTCCTCCCCCTCTTCTCTTTCCGAGGCAGGCTGTGCTGACCAGTGCTGAACAAGCCACTTCACTGGGCAATCACTGAGGTAAACACCTGGGCAATGAACTCACTGAGGTAAACACCTGGGCAATGAACTCACTGAGGTAAACACCTGGGCAATGAACTCACTGAGGTAAACACCTGGGCAATGAACTCACTGAGGTAAACACCTGGGCAATAAACTCACTGAGGTAAACACCTGGGCAATGAACTCACTGAGGTAAACACCTGGGCAATGAACTCACTGAGGTAAACACCTGGGCAATGAACTCACTGAGGTAAACACCTGGGCAATGAACTCACTGAGGTAAACACCTGGGCAATGAACTCACTGAGGTAAACACCTGGGCAATGAACTCACTGAGGTAAACACCTGGGCAATAAACCACTGAGGTAAACACCTGGGCAATGAACTCACTGAGGTAAACACCTGGGCAATGAACTCACTGAGGTAAACACCTGGGCAATGAAGTCTGGTAAACAATGAACTCACTGAACTCACTGAGGTAAACACCTGGCCTCTGGTCAATGAACTCACTGGTAAACACCTGGACAATGAACTCACTGAGGTAAACACCTGGGCAATGAACTCCTGAGGTAAACACCTGGGCAATGAACTCACTGAGGTAAACACCTGGCCTCTGGGCAATGAACTCACTGAGGTAAACACCTGGGCAATGAACTCACTGAGGTAAACACCTGGGCAATGAACTCACTGCTAAATAACAACACTGACCCAGTTAACAGGCAGGCAACACACGCACGCACACACACACACACACACACACACACACACACACACACACACACACACACACACACACACACACACACACACACACACACACACACACACACACACACACATGCACACACACACACACACACACACACACACACACACACACACACACACACACACACACACACACACACACACACACACACACACACACACACACACACACACACACACACACACACACACACACACACACACACACACACACACACACACACACACACACACACACACACACACACACACACACACACACACACACACACACATGCACACATACACACACACACACAGACACAAACACATACACATGCCTGAGGTGTGGTGAGTTGTGGTAACGTGGGATAAGGTGGTAAAGTATGTTGATGGGGTGAGGTGGTGAGATGTGGTGAGGGGGGGTGGGGAGGTATGGTGAGGTGAGGTGGGGGTGAGATGTGGTGAGATGTGGTGAGGTGGGGGATGTGGGGTGAAGTGGTGGGGTGAGGTATGGTGGTGAGATGTGGTGAGGTGTGGTGGGATGAGGGTGGGATGAGGTGGGGGGTGGGGTGGGGTGGTGTGGGTGGTGGGGTGGGGGTGAGGTATGGTGAGTGAGGTGGGTGTGGTGGGGTGGGGTGGGGTGAGATGTGGTGAGATGTGGTGAGGTGTGGTGGGATGAGGTGAGGTGGGGTGAGGTGTATGGTGGGTGAGGTGTGGTGTGGTGGGATGAGGTGGGGTGGGGTGAGGTGAGGTGGGGTGAGGTGTGGTGGGATAAGGTGGGGTGAGGTGAGGTATGGTGGGGTGAGGTAAGGTATGATGGGGTAAGTTGTGGTGGTGTGAGGTGTGGTGGGATAAGGTGGGGTGGTGTGAGGTGTGGTGGGGTGAGGTGTGGTGGGGTGAGGTGTGGTGTGGTGGGGTGAGGTAAGGTAAGGGGAGGTAGGAGGGGTGGGTGAGGGGTGAGGTGGTGAGATGAGATGAGATGTGGTGGGATGAGGTAGGGTGAGGTGAGGTATGGTGGGGTAAGGTAAGGTGAGGTGAGGTATGGTGAGGTGAGGTAGGGTGAGGTGAGGTATGGTGGGGTAAGGTAGGGTGAGGTGAGGTATGGTGAGGTGAGGTAGGGTGAGGTGAGGTATGGTGGGGTAAGGTAGGGTGAGGTGAGGTATGGTGGGGTAAGGTAGGGTGAGGTGAGGTATGGTGAGGTGAGGTAGGGGGGAAGGTGTAAGGGTCACTCAGGTCACTTTCATTTGTTATACAGACATGAGAGGTAAAAACCTGTTTTTTAAATCATCTCAGCAAAGTCTGAGCCTGTGCTGATCCAGGACCAGTTTAACCTTTTAGATTGTAGTGAATGGATGAGGGGTTCAGCACTCCTACTCTGAGTTATGAATAGAAGCCCTGATCCAGGACCAGTTTAACCTTTTAGATTGTAGTGAATGGATGAGGGGTTCAGCACTCCTACTCTGAGTTATGAATAGAAGCCCTGATCCAGGACCAGTTTAACCTTTTAGATTGTAGTGAATGGATGAGGGGTTCAGCACTCCTACTCTGAGTTATGAATAGAAGCCCTGATCCAGGACCAGTTTAACCTTTTAGATTGTAGTGAATGGATGAGGGGTTCAGCACTCCTACGCAGTCAGCCAGTCAGTCAGGCAGTCAGGCAGTTAGGCAGTCAGCCAGTCAATCAGTCAGTCAGCCAGTCAGTCAGGCAGTCAGCCAGTCAGTCAGGCAGGCAGTCAGTCAGTCAGTCAGTCAGTCAGTCAGTCAGTCAGTCAGTCAGTCAGTCAGTCAGTCAGTCAGTCAGTCAGTCAGTCAGTCAGGCACCATAGAGTTAATTGATTAGCTTGGGCTACATAGGGAACTGTATGTCTGTCTGGTTTAATGACAGGAAGCGCTGACAATGAAGAATCTGACCAATTCTAATTTTTAATTGCCAATGAAAAACTCAATATTTATGGTGGTCCCTCTGTCTGTCTGGATGAATGGGGAAGTGGATTGAGCTAGTTAAGCATATTCCTTATCACAATGAGAAATAGTGCTTTAACTCGACTAAAGCCCTTTGAAGTCTGAGTTAATACTATTGGATAGATCTGTGTTTTTTTTTATTAGTTCAAACAATATAATTGAACAGGAAAATGTAATTATTAAATTATTCAACAGTGCCAAAGGTAATATTTCTCATAGTACTTTCTCTGTACTTTCTTCTGCAAAAAAATGTGTCAAACGCTGAGGTTTTAAAAATGACACATCCTCTTTTCTCGAGGAACCATTTTCTCTCTTTTGATTTTTAACCTTCAGTCTTGAGAGCAAAAAACAATGTTTTTTTCTGACTATCATTTCTGTTTCCAGGACGACCAGGGCCACAAGTAGAACACAAAACAACGTGACATTAACAGTTGTTCATTCATGAGCTTTTATTGACAAATAGCAACAAATAACAAAA
>NW_025746396.1:95000-97500 GCF_021184085.1 Oncorhynchus gorbuscha
GAAATACCACAGTGTTCCATTGACAAACTCCCATATCTACTGGGTGAAATACCACAGTGTTCCATTGATAAACTCCCACATCTACTGAAATACCACAGCGTTCCATTGATAAACTCCCACATCTACTGAAATACCACAGCGTTCCATTGATAAACTCCCACATCTACTGAAATACCACAGTGTTCCATTGATAAACTCCCATATCTACTGGGTGACTGGAAAACTCCCATATCTACTGGGTGACTGGAAAACTCCCATATCTACTGGGTGACTGGAAAACTCCCATATCTACTGGGTGAAATACCACAGTGTTCCATTGATAAACTCCCATATCTACTGAAATACCACAGTGTTCCATTGATAAACTCCCATATCTACTGGGTGAAATACCACAGTGTTCCATCGATAAACTCCCACATCTACTGAAATACCACAGTGTTCCATTGATAAACTCCCATATCTACTGGGTGAAATACCACAGTGTTCCATTGATAAACTCTCATATCTACTGGGTGAAATACCACAGTGTTCCATTGATAAACTCCCATATCTACTGGGTGAAATACCACAGCGTTCCATTGATAAACTCCCATATCTACTGAAATACCACAGTGTTCCATTGATAAACTCCCATATCTACTGAAATACCACAGTGTTCCATTGATAAACTCTCATATCTACTGGGTGAAATACCACAGTGTTCCATTGATAAACTCCCACATCTACTGAAATACCACAGTGTTCCATTGATAAACTCCCATATCTACTGGGTGAAATACCACAGTGTTCCATTGATAAACTACCACATCTACTGGGTGACTGGATAACTCCCATATCTACTGAAATACCACAGTGTTCCATTGATAAACTCCCATATCTACTGGGTGACTGGAAAACTCCCATATCTACTGAAATACCACAGTGTTCCATTGATAAACTCCCATATCTACTGGGTGACTGGAAAACTCCCATATCTACTGGGTGAAATACCACAGTGTTCCATTGATAAACTCCCATATCTACTGGATGAAATACCACAGTGTTCCATTGATAAACTCCCATATCTACTGAAATACCACAGTGTTCCATTGATAAACTCCCATATCTACTGGGTGAAATACCACAGTGTTCCATTGATAAACTCCCATATCTACTGAAATACCACAGTGTTCCATTGATAAACTCCCATATCTACTGGGTGAAATACCACAGTGTTCCATTGATAAACTCTCATATCTACTGGGTGAAATACCACAGTGTTCCATTGATAAACTCCCACATCTACTGGGTGAAATACCACAGTGTTCCATTGATAAACTCCCATATCTACTGGGTGAAATACCACAGCGTTCCATTGATAAACTCCCATATCTACTGAAATACCACAGTGTTCCATTGATAAACTCTCATATCTACTGGGTGAAATACCACAGTGTTCCATTGATAAACTCCCACATCTACTGAAATACCACAGTGTTCCATTGATAAACTCCCATATCTACTGGGTGAAATACCACAGTGTTCCATTGATAAACTACCACATCTACTGGGTGACTGGAAAACTCCCATATCTACTGAAATACCACAGTGTTCCATTGATAAACTCCCATATCTACTGGGTGACTGGAAAACTCCCATATCTACTGAAATACCACAGTGTTCCATTGATAAACTACCACATCTACTGGGTGAAATACCACAGTGTTCCATTGATAAACTCCCATATCTACTGGGTGAAATACCACAGTGTTCCATTGATAAACTCCCACATCTACTGGGTGAAATACCACAGTGTTCCATTGATAAACTCCCATATCTACTGGGTGAAATACCACAGTGTTCCATTGATAAACTCCCATATCTACTGAAATACCACAGCGTTCCATTGATAAACTCTCATATCTACTGAAATACCACAGTGTTCCATTGATAAACTCCCATATCTACTGAAATACCACAGTGTTCCATTGATAAACTCCCACATCTACTGGGTGAAATACCACAGTGTTCCATTGATAAACTCTCATATCTACTGGGTGAAATACCACAGTGTTCCATTGATAAACTCCCATATCTACTGAAATACCACAGCGTTCCATTGATAAACTCTCATATCTACTGAAATACCACAGTGTTCCATTGATAAACTCCCATATCTACTGGGTGAAATACCACAGCGTTCCATTGATAAACTCCCACATCTACTGGGTGAAATACCACAGTGTTCCATTGATAAACTCCCATATCTACTGGGTGAAATACCACAGTGTTCCATTGATAAACTCCCATATCTACTGGGTGAAATACCACAGTGTGCCATCACAGCAGCAAGATGTGCGACCTGTTGCCATGAGAAAAGGGCAACCAGTGAAGAACAAACACCATTGTACAATACAACCCATATCTATGCTTATTTATTAACTATTTGTACATTGTTACAACACTGCACATAGCCATAATATATAACATTCAAAATGTCTCTATTCGTCAGAAAGAGAGA
>NW_025746396.1:102500-110000 GCF_021184085.1 Oncorhynchus gorbuscha
TTGGCACACTTGTATTTGGGGAGTTTCTCCCATTCTTCTCTGCAGATCCTCTCAATCTCTGTCAGGTTGGATGGGGAGCGTCGCTTCACAGCTATTTTCAGGTCTCTCCAGAGATGTTAGACCGGGTTCAAATCCAAGCTCTAGCTGTGCCACTCAAGGACGTTCAGAGACTTATCCCGAAGCCACTCTTGCGTTGTCTTGGCTGCGTGCTTAGGGTCGTTGTCCTGTTGGAAGGTGACCCTTCGCCCCAGTCTGAGGTCCTGAGCGCTCTGGAGCAGGTTTTCATCAAATATATTTGTGCTTTGCTCCGTTCATCTTTCCCTCGATCCTGACTGGTCAACCTGCAGATGAAAAACATCCCTACAGTATGATTCTGCCACCACCATGCTTCACCGTAGAGATGATGCCAATTCCTTCGACCTCATCGCTTGGTTTTTGCTCTGACCTGCACTGTCAACTGTGGGACCTTATATAGACAGGTGTGTGCCTTTCCACATCATGTCCAATCAATTGAATTTACCACAGGTGGACTCCAATCAAGTTGTAGAAACATCTCAAGGATGATCAATGGAAACAGGATGCACCTGAGCTTATTTTTTTGAGTCTAAAAGCACAGGGTCTGAATACTTATGTAAATAAGCTATTTCAGTTTTTTTTTTATACATGGAGAAGCCAGAACTGCCAGTCTGCATGGAGCAGCCAGAGCTGCCAGTCTGCATGGAGCAGCCAGAGCTGCCAGTCTGCATGGAGCAGCCAGAGCTGCCAGTCTGCATGGAGCAGCCAGAGCTGCCAGTCTGCATGGAGCAGCCAGAGCTGCCAGTCTGCATGGAGCAGCCAGAGCTGCCAGTCTGCATGGAGCAGCCAGAGCTGCCAGTCTGCATGGAGCTGCCAGAGCAGCTAGAGCCGCCAGTCAGCCATGATCCACCAGTCAGCCAGGATCTGCCAGAGCCTACTACCTGCCTGAGCTTCCTCTCAGTACTGGGCTTCATCTCGGTACTAGGCATTCTCTCAGTACTGAGCTTCCCCTCAGTGCCGAGCTACCCCTCAGTCCCGAGCTACCCCTCAGTCCCGAGCTACCCCTCAGTCCCGAGCCACCCTCAGTCCCGTCCCCTGCTTCCCCTCAGTCCCGAGCTTCCTCAGTCCCGAGCTTCTACCTCAGTCCCGAGCTGCCCCTCAGTCCAGTGGGGTCCTTGATGAGGGTTATTAGGCCAAGGTCGGCGGCGAGGGTCGCCAATCATAGGACGCGTTACAGGAGGACTAAGACTTGGTTAGAGTGGGGTCCACGTCCCGAGCCGGAGACAGCCGTGGACAGACGCCCACCCGGACCCTCCCCTATGGGTTTAGGTGTGCGTCCGGGAGTCCGCACCTTGGGGGGGGGTTCTGTCACGCCCTGGTCTTAGTATGTTGTGTTTTCTATATTTATTTGGTCAGGCCAGGGTGTGACATGGGTTTATTTTGTGGTGTGTTGGTGTATCGGGGTTTTTCGTAGGTTTTGGGATTGTGGCTTAGTGGGGTGTTCTAGCAAAGTCTATGGTTGCCTGAGGCGGTTCTCAATCAGAGGCAGGTGATTCTCGTTGTCTCTGATTGGGAACCATATTTAGGCAGCCATATTCTTTGAGTGTTTGGTGGGTGATTGTTCCTGTCTCTGTGTTTGTAGTCACCAGATAGGCTGTATAGGTTTTAACGTTACGTTTGTTGTTTTGTATTGCTTGTGTTTTTGTCGTTCAATAAACATGTATGGAAATGACCGCGCTGCATTTTGGTCCGACTCTCCTTCGACGGAAGAAAACCGTAACGTCAATCCATTTCAGAATAAGGCTGTAACTTAAAAACATTTGGAAAAAGTCAAAGGGTCTGAATACTTTCCAAATGCAATGTAACTTGGACTGTACAACTGTATACTGTATAACTGTATACTTTATAACTGTATACTTTATAACTGTATACTGTACAACTGTATACTTTATAACTATATACTGTACAACTGTATATTTTAGAACTGTATACTGTGCAACTGTATATTTTATAACTGTATACTGTACAACTGTGTACTTTATAACTATAAGTTTTATAACTGTGTACTTTATAACTATATACTGTACAACTGTATATTTTAGAACTATATGCTTTATAACTGTATAATTGTATAATGTACACTGATAACTGTATACTGTATAACTATATACTGTATAACTGTATAACTGTATAACTGTATACTGTATAACTATATACTGTATAACTGTATAACTGTATAACTATATACTGTATAACTGTATACTGTATAACTATATACTGTATAACTATATACTGTATAACTGTATACTGTATAACTATATACTGTATAACTGTATAACTGTATAACTGTATACTGTATAACTATATACTGTATAACTGTATAACTGTATACTGTATAACTGTATAACTATATACTGTATAACTGTATACTGTATAACTATATACTGTATAACTATATACTGTATAACTGTATACTGTATAACTGTATACTGTATAACTATATACTGTATAACTGTATAACTGTATACTGTATAACTGTATAACTATATACTGTATAACTGTATACTGTATAACTATATACTGTATAACTATATACTGTATAACTGTATACTGTATAACTGTATAACTATATACTGTATAACTATATACTGTATAACTGTATAACTATATACTGTATAACTATATACTGTATAACTATATACTGTATAACTGTATAACTGTATACTGTATAACTGTATAACTCTATACTGTATAACTCTATACTGTATAACTCTATACTGTATAACTATATAACTCTATACTGTATAACTCTATACTGTATAACTGTATACTGTATAACTCTATACTGTATAACTCTATACTGTATAACTGTATAACTATATACTGTATAACTATATACTGTATAACTGTATAACTATATACTGTATAACTATATACTGTATAACTATATACTGTATAACTGTATAACTATATACTGTATAACTCTATACTGTATAACTATATACTGTATAACTATATACTGTATAACTATATACTGTATAACTGTATAACTGTATACTGTATAACTGTATAACTCTATACTGTATAACTCTATACTGTATAACTCTATACTGTATAACTATATAACTCTATACTGTATAACTGTATACTGTATAACTCTATACTGTATAACTCTATACTGTATAACTCTATACTGTATAACTATATAACTCTATACTGTATAACTCTATAACTCTATACTGTATAACTCTATACTGTATAACTGTATACTGTATAACTAACTATATACTGTATAACTGTATACTGTATAACTAACTATATACTGTATAACTCTCTACTGTATAACTATATACTGTATAATGTATAACTATACTGTATAACTCTATACTGTATAACTCAATACTGTATAACTCTATACTGTATAACTCTATACTGTATAACTCTATAAGGTATAACTACTCTATACTGTATAACTCTATACTGTATAACTCTATACTGTATATCTATATAAGGTATAACTCTATACTGTATAACTATATACTGTATAACTCTATATTGTATATCTATATACTGTATAACTCTATACTGTATAACTCTATACTGTATAACTCTATAAGGTATAACTCTATACTGTATAACTCTATACTGTATATCTATATAAGGTATAACTCTATACTGTATAACTCTATACTGTATAACTCTATACTGTATAACTCTATACTGTATATCTATATAAGGTATAACTCTATACTGTATAACTATATACTGTATAACTCTATATTGTATATCTATATACTGTATAACTCTATACTGTATAACTCTATACTGTATAACTCTATAAGGTATAACTCTATACTGTATAACTCTATACTGTATAACTCTATACTGTATATCTATATAAGGTATAACTCTATACTGTATAACTCTATACTGTATAACTCTATACTGTATATCTATATAAGGTATAACTCTATACTGTATAACTATATACTGTATAACTCTATATTGTATATCTATATACTGTATAACTCTATACTGTATAACTCTATACTGTATAACTCTATAAGGTATAACTCTATACTGTATAACTCTATACTGTATAACTCTATACTGTATATCTATATAAGGTATAACTCTATACTGTATAACTCTATACTGTATAACTCTATACTGTATATCTATATAAGGTATAACTCTATACTGTATAACTATATACTGTATAACTCTATACTTTATATCTATATAACTGTATACTGTATAACTCTATACTGTATATCTATATATCTCTATACTGTATAACTCTATACTGTATAACTCTATACTGTATAACTCTATACTGTATATCTATATAACTGTATACTGTATAACTCTATACTGTATATCTATATATCTCTATACTGTATAACTCTATACTGTATATCTCTATACTGTATGACTCTATACTGTATAACTATATACTGTATAACTATATACTGTATAACTCTATACTGTATAACTCTATAACTCTATACTGTATAACTATATAACTGTATAACTCTATACTGTATAACTCTATACTGTATATCTCTATACTGTATAACTCTATACTGTATAACTATATACTGTATAACTCTATACTGTATAACTATATACTGTATAACTCTATACTGTATAACTATATACTGTATAACTCTATACTGTATAAATATATACTGTATAACTCTATACTGTATAACTATATACTGTATAACTCTATACTGTATAACTATATACTGTATAACTCTATACTGTATAACTATATACTGTATAACTCTATAATGTATAACTCTATACTGTATAACTCTATACTGTATAACTCTATACTGTATAACTATATAACTCTATACTGTATATCTATATACTGTATAACTCTATACTGTATAACTCTATACTGTATAACTCTATACTGTATATCTCTATACTGTATAACTCTATACTGTATAACTCTATACTGTATAACTATATAACTCTATACTGTATAACTCTATACTGTATAACTCTATACTGTATATCTATATAACTCTATACTGTATATCTACATACTGTATATCTATATAACTCTATTCTGTATATCTATATACTGTATATCTATATAACTGTAAACCCGTAACTGTTGGATCAGATACAGTTGCCAGTACAGACAAAGTCCTTGACTGGTGGGGAACAACAAGAGCTGTTCACACATACAGTCTCTACATAAGACCTTGGTTAGTCTCCACTGGGGTGAGATGCTGTAGAACCGTAGCAGAACCTTTAGGATCGCTGAGACACTGACAAACTACAGTAATTAACATGCGGGACAATATAACAGGACAAAACGAATACAGTCACTCGAATACGGTTTGACTTCTTTACGTAATTATAGCGGACGACGCTAATTTCTACAGTATCAAGTTGTTAAACCACACCGTTTCATTCTAAATCCAATCCTTTCCTAATTGTAGGCAATCATGTTGGTTTGTATAAACAGAGAGTTTTCGGCCCCAGTTCTATCTCAGAGCAGGACTTAAAGAGCTTTTCCAGCACCATGTGTCTGCCTCTGTTTCTGCCTGTGATGTGAGACTCCCAAGACATGATGTCAGAGTTCCGGAATGCACCTCCACGGAACACCTTCAGGGTGGTTAGTCTGATCTGATCTGACAGATCACAGCTACACACACACACACACACACACACACACACACACACACACACACACACACACACACACACACACACACACACACACACACACACACACACACACACACACACACACACACACGCACACACGCACGCACGCACGCACACACACACACACACACACACTGACTGTGTAACTGCTGGTGTAGCAAAACTAGAGGAAGATGAATTAGTGCATTACTGTCACTGGGCTGTTTGGGTTGCACCGTTCCTTCAACACCGCAGATGTGTAACATGATGGGGTAATTAATTATACACACACACACACACACACACACACACACACACACACACACACACACACACACACACACACACACACACACACACACACACACACACACACACACACACACACGCACACACACACACACACACACACACACGCACACATGCACACACACACACAATGGCACTGCAGTGGATAGCTGACCAATTTTTCTTTCTTTTTTAAATTTTAAATTGTTTATTTACTGATCTTACCTTCTTTTGTACATATAGTTTCCTCCACGAGAGCCAGTGCTTCTCCTGAACGGTGATTTAATGAAGGAAAACTCAAATCCGTTTTACCTCATTGTTACCAGAATATCACCTGTGCAACTAGAGGTGAAAAAAACACAGAAACGAGTACAAATCTCTCCCTCACCCTCCCTTTGGCAAATCTGACCATAACTCTATCCACCTGATTCCTGCTTACGAGCAAAAACTAAAACAGGAAGTACCAGTGGCACACTCAAAATGGAAGTGGTCCATTGAAGCGGATGCTAAGCTACAGGACTGTTTCGCTAGCAGAGACTGCTTTACCTACATCAGTTATCAGCTTCATTAATAAGTGCATGGACGTCGTCCCCACAGTGACCGTACGTACATATCCCAACCAGAAGCCATGGATTACAGGCAGCATCCGCACTGAGCTGCTGCTTTCAAAGGTACGGAACACTAATCTGGACGCTGAGAAGAAAAACCACTACGACGAGCCGTCAAACAGGCAAAGCGTCAATACAGGATTACGAAGGGAGGCCAATAACACTGAACCATGCATGAGAGCACCAGCAGTTCCCGGACGACTGTGTGATCTCGCTCTCCGTAGCCGATGTGAGTAGGACCTTTCAACAGGTTAACATTCACAAGGCCCGCGGGGCCACATGGATAACCATGATGCATCCTCAGAGCCCTGGGACCATCTGACAGGTGTCTTCACTGCCATGTTCCACCTCTCCCTGACCCAGTCTGTAATACCTACATGTTCAACCTCTCCCTGACCCAGTCTGTAATACCTACATGTTCAACCTCTCCCTGACCCAGTCTGTAATACCTACATGTTCCACCTCTCCCTGACCCAGTCTGTAATACCTACATGTTCAACCTGACCCAGTCTGTAATACCTACATGTTCCACCTCTCCCTGACCCAGTCTGTAATACCTACATGTTCCACCTCTCCCTGACCCAGTCTGTAAAACCTACATGTTCAACCTGACCCAGTCTGTATAACCTACATGTTCAACCTGACCCAGTCTGTAATACCTACATGTTCAACCTCTCCCTGACCCAGTCTGTTATACCTACATGTTCAACCTGACCCAGTCTGTAATACCTACATGTTCAACCTCTCCCTGACCCAGTCTGTAATACCTACATGTTCAACCTCTCCCTGACCCAGTCTGTAATACCTACATGTTCAACCTGACCCAGTCTGTAATACCTACATGTTCAACCTCTCCCTGACCCAGTCTGTAATACCTACATGTTCAACCTGACCCAGTCTGTAATACCTACATGTTCAA
>NW_025746396.1:115000-118830 GCF_021184085.1 Oncorhynchus gorbuscha
CTGTTGGGCGGTTAGAACCTGCTCCTCGAACAGTGGCTGATGCCTGGAGTGAAATAATATGAATTCCTCAGCTGCTCATTATCAGCACAGCCTAGTGGTTAGAGTGTAGAGGTGGCAGGGCAGCCTAGTGGTTAGAGTGTAGAGGTGGCAGGGCAGCCTAGTGGTTAGAGTGTAGAGGTGGCAGGGCAGCCTAGTGGTTAGAGTGTAGAGGTGGCAGGGCAGCCTAGTGGTTAGAGTGTAGAGGTGGCAGGGTAGCCTAGTGGTTAGAGTGTAGAGGTGGCAGGGCAGCCTAGTGGTTAGAGTGTAGAGGTGGCAGGGCAGCCTAGTGGTTAGAGTGTAGAGGTGGCAGGGCAGCCTAGTGGTTAGAGTGTAGGGACGGCAGGTAGCCTAGTGGTTAGAGTGTAGGGACGGCAGGTAGCCTAGTGGTTAGAGTGTAGGGACGGCAGGTAGCCTAGTGGTTAGAGTGTAGGGACGGCAGGTAGCCTAGTGGTTAGAGTGTAGAGGTGGCAGGGCAGCCTAGTGGTTAGAGTGTAGAGGTGGCAGGGTAGCCTAGTGGTTAGAGTGTAGAGGCGGCAGGGTAGCCTAGTGGTTAGAGTGTAGGGACGGCAGGTAGCCTAGTGGTTAGAGTGTAGGGAAGGCAGGTAGCCTAGTGGTTAGAGTGTAGGGACGGCAGGGTAGCCTAGTGGTTAGAGTGGAGGGTCGGCAGGTAGCCTAGTGGTTAGAGTGTAGGGACAGGCAGGTAGCCTAGTGGTTAGAGTGTAGGGACGGCAGGTAGCCTAGTGGTTAGAGTGTAGGGACGGCAGGTAGCCTAGTGGTTAGAGTGTAGGGAAGGCAGGTAGCCTAGTGGTTAGAGTGTAGGGACGGCAGGGTAGCCTAGTGGTTAGAGTGGAGGGTCGGCAGGTAGCCTAGTGGTTAGAGTGTAGGGACAGGCAGGTAGCCTAGTGGTTAGAGTGTAGGGACGGCAGGTAGCCTAGTGGTTAGAGTGTAGGGTGGCAGGGGTTAGAGTGTAGGGACAGCCTAGTGGTTAGAGTGTAGGGACGGCAGGTAGCCTAGTGGTTAGAGTGGAGGGACGGCAGGTAGCCTAGTGGTTAGAGTGGAGGGACGGCAGGTAGCCTAGTGGTTAGAGTGGAGGGCCTAGTGGTTAGGTAGCCTAGTGGTTAGAGTGTAGGGACGGCAGGTAGCCTAGTGGTTAGAGTGTAGGGACGGCAGGTAGCCTAGTGGTTAGAGTGTAGGGGAGGCAGGTATTCTAGTGGTTAGAGTGTAGGGACGGCAGGTAGCCTAGTGGTTAGAGTGTAGGGACGGCAGGTAGCCTAGTGGTTAGAGTGTAGGGACGGCAGGTAGCCTAGTGGTTAGAGTGTAGGGACGGCAGGTAGCCTAGTGGTTAGAGTGTAGGGACGGCAGGTATTCTAGTGGTTAGAGTGTAGGGACGGCAGGTAGCCTAGTGGTTAGAGTGTAGGGACGGCAGGTAGCCTAGTGGTTAGAGTGTAGGGACGGCAGGGTAGCCTAGTGGTTAGAGTGGAGGGACGGCAGGGTAGCCTAGTGGTTAGAGTGGAGGGACGGCAGGTAGCCTAGTGGTTAGAGTGGAGGGACGGCAGGTAGCCTAGTGGTTAGAGTGGAGGGACGGCAGGGTAGCCTAGTGGTTAGAGTGTAGGGACGGCAGGTAGCCTAGTGGTTAGAGTGTAGGGACGGCAGGTAGCCTAGTGGTTAGAGTGTAGGGGAGGCAGGTATTCTAGTGGTTAGAGTGTAGGGACGGCAGGTAGCCTAGTGGTTAGAGTGTAGGGACGGCAGGTAGCCTAGTGGTTAGAGTGTAGGGACGGCAGGTAGCCTAGTGGTTAGAGTGTAGGGAAGGCAGGTAGCCTAGTGGTTAGAGTGTAGGGACGGCAGGGTAGCCTAGTGGTTAGAGTGGAGGGTCGTCAGGTAGCCTAGTGGTTAGAGTGTAGGGACGGCAGGTAGCCTAGTGGTTAGAGTGTAGGGACGGCAGGTAGCCTAGTGGTTAGAGTGTAGGGACGGCAGGTAGCCTAGTGGTTAGAGTGTAGGGACGGCAGGTAGCCTAGTGGTTAGAGTGTAGGGACGGCAGGTAGCCTAGTGGTTAGAGTGTAGGGGAGGCAGGTATTCTAGTGGTTAGAGTGTAGGGACGGCAGGTAGCCTAGTGGTTAGAGTGTAGGGACGGCAGGTAGCCTAGTGGTTAGAGTGTAGGGACGGCAGGTAGCCTAGTGGTTAGAGTGTAGGGAAGGCAGGTAGCCTAGTGGTTAGAGTGTAGGGACGGCAGGGTAGCCTAGTGGTTAGAGTGGAGGGACGTCAGGTAGCCTAGTGGTTAGAGTGTAGGGACGGCAGGTAGCCTAGTGGTTAGAGTGTAGGGACGGCAGGTAGCCTAGTGGTTAGAGTGTAGGGACGGCAGGTAGCCTAGTGGTTAGAGTGTAGGGACGGCAGGTAGCCTAGTGGTTAGAGTGTAGGGACGGCAGGTAGCCTAGTGGTTAGAGTGTAGGGACGGCAGGTAGCCTAGTGGTTAGAGTGTAGGGACGGCAGGTAGCCTAGTGGTTAGAGTGTAGGGACGGCAGGTATTCTAGTGGTTAGAGTGGAGGGACGGCAGGTAGCCTAGTGGTTAGAGTGTAGGGACGGCAGGTATCCTAGTGGTTAGAGTGTAGGGACGGCAGGTATTCTAGTGGTTAGAGTGGAGGGACGGCAGGTAGCCTAGTGGTTAGAGTGTAGGGACGGCAGGTAGCCTAGTGGTTAGAGTGTAGGGACGTCAGGTAGCCTAGTGTTTAGAGTGTAGGGACGGCAGGTATCCTAGTGGTTAGAGTGTAGGGACGGAAGGTAGCCTAGTGGTTAGAGTGTAGGGACGGCAGGTAGCCTAGTGGTTAGAGTGTAGGGACAGGCAGGTAGCCTAGTGGTTAGAGTGGAGGGTCGGCAGGGTAGCCTAGTGGTTAGAGTGTAGGGACGGCAGGTAGCCTAGTGGTTAGAGTGTAGGGACGGCAGGTAGCCTAGTGGTTAGAGTGTAGGGACGGCAGGTAGCCTAGTGGTTAGAGTGTAGGGACGGCAGGTAGCCTAGTGGTTAGAGTGTAGGGACGGCAGGTAGCCTAGTGGTTAGAGTGTAGGGAAGGCAGGTAGCCTAGTGGTTAGAGTGTAGGGACGGCAGGGTAGCCTAGTGGTTAGAGTGGAGGGTCGTCAGGTAGCCTAGTGGTTAGAGTGTAGGGACGGCAGGTAGCCTAGTGGTTAGAGTGTAGGGACGGCAGGTAGCCTAGTGGTTAGAGTGTAGGGACGGCAGGTAGCCTAGTGGTTAGAGTGTAGGGACGGCAGGTAGCCTAGTGGTTAGAGTGTAGGGACGGCAGGTAGCCTAGTGGTTAGAGTGTAGGGACGGCAGGTAGCCTAGTGGTTAGAGTGTAGGGACGGCAGGTAGCCTAGTGGTTAGAGTGTAGGGACAGGCAGGTAGCCTAGTGGTTAGAGTGGAGGGTCGGCAGGGTAGCCTAGTGGTTAGAGTGTAGGGACGGCAGGTAGCCTAGTGGTTAGAGTGTAGGGACGGCAGGTAGCCTAGTGGTTAGAGTGTAGGGGAGGCAGGTATTCTAGTGGTTAGAGTGTAGGGACGGCAGGTAGCCTAGTGGTTAGAGTGTAGGGACGGCAGGTAGCCTAGTGGTTAGAGTGTAGGGACGGCAGGTAGCCTAGTGGTTAGAGTGTAGGGAAGGCAGGTAGCCTAGTGGTTAGAGTGTAGGGACGGCAGGGTAGCCTAGTGGTTAGAGTGGAGGGTCGTCAGGTAGCCTAGTGGTTAGAGTGTAGGGACGGCAGGTAGCCTAGTGGTTAGAGTGTAGGGACGGCAGGTATTCTAGTGGTTAGAG
>NW_025746397.1:0-118801 GCF_021184085.1 Oncorhynchus gorbuscha
TCAGACAGCCACGTCGTCTCACCACTGCTGCTGTGCCTGTGGACAGGAGTTCCCTGGTGCCTATGACCTCATGCTACACCAGAGGACTCACTATATAAGGAGCAGGGTACCATGTGGGACACATACCATGACTGCACACCTGCAAACATCCGCTGTAAAGAGAGAGCGTGGTCACACTGAGGAGGAGGAGGAAGGAGAGGAAGTTGGTGGATTTATTAAACGTGAAGAAGCAGCTTCTTGGGATCCTCCTCAACTCGGTAAGGGGCTGGGATATGATGCTATTAAAGAACACAAAGGTTAGTCCTAAATGGCACCCTATCCCCTACATAGTGCACTACTTTTGACCAGAGCCCCCATAGGGAAAAGGGTGCCATTTGGGACACTATACTATACCAACATAGGGGTTGGGTTAAATGCGGAAGAGCCATTTCAGTTGAAGGCATTCAGTTGTACAACTGACTAGGTATCCCCCTTTCCCTTCCCTTTCCGTTTCCATAGTAATGGACCTACAAGGTAACTGAAATGATTTGCCAAAGGTTGACGGTGATCAGTCAGAATGGTGGTGTATTTATTGGTATCTTGTCCTCTACGGGGTGGATTGGACCTAACCCATGCCAGGAAAATGCTCCCCACGACATAACGGAGTAGCCACAATAATAATTTACTCAAGTGTTTCCTTTATTTTGGTAGTTACCTATAGGTCTAACAGAGCAGCCAGAATACTAATTTACTCAATGTTTCCTTTATTTTGGCAGTTACCTATGTATATGCTCTATTAGTAAATCCATATTATTTTCCCCCACAGGAATGAGTCCTGCCTCTAGCCACGGCAGTGAGGAGACCACCTCTACATCAGGAGAACCTGAGCAACACCAGGAGAACCACGACACAGCCACGACGTCTCACCGCTGCTTTGGCTGTGGACAGGAGTTCCCTGCTGCCTACGACCTCGTGTTACACCAGAGGACACACATAGAGAGAGGCTTCTACAAGTCTGTCTGTGGAGAGCTGTTCTACCAGAAGGAGTTACTCAAAACACACCATCAGAAAGTTGACACAGGTGAAAAGCCACAGAGATCCTTTTAAAATAATGAGATTCTTGTGTGTGAGCAGCCAGGTAGGAAACCATGACAGCTAGAGTGTAGCCTAAGTGATCTGAGTGACTGAAAATATGGTTTATCACACTAAGTTTACCACAGCTCAACTTTAGTAATGTTGCATGTAAAACTCAACTACAGTACCAGTCAAAAGTTTGGACATACCTACTCATTCAAGGGTTTTTCTTTATTTTTACTATTTTCTACATTGTAGAATAATAGTAAAGACATCAAAACTATGAAGTAACACATATGGGATCATGTAGTAACCACAAAGTGTTAAAGAAATCAAAATATGTTTTATATTTGAGATTCTTCAAAGTAGCCAGCCACCCTTTGATTTGATGACAGTTTCTCTCAACCAGCTTCACCTGGAATGCTTATCCCGACAGTCTTGAAGGAGTTCCCACATATGCTGAATACTTGTTGGCTGCTTTTCCTTCACTCTGCGGTCCAACTCCTCCCAAACCATCTCAATTGGGTTGAGATCATCCAAGCAAGTCTCTTCTTATTGGTCCTTTAGTAGTGGTTTCTTTGCAGCAATTGGACCATGAAGGCCGGATTCACGCGGTCTCCTCTGAACAGTTGATGTTGAGATGCATCTGTTACTTGAACTCTGTGAAGCATTTATTTGGGCTGCAATCTGAGGTTGGTAACTCTAATGGACTTATCCTCTGCAGCAGAGGTAACTCTGGGTCTTCCTTTCCCGTGGCGGTCCTCATGAGAGCCAGTTCACTTGAGAGCCAGTGCACTTGTAGAAACAGTCAAGGCAAAGTGTGGCTACTTTGAAGAATCTCAAATATAAAATATATTACGATTTTTTTGTATTTTTTTTTTTTTTTTACACTTTTTTGGTTACTACATGATTCCATATGTGTTATTTCATAGTTTTGATGTCTTTACTATTATTCTACAATGTAGACAATAGTAACAAATAAAGAAAAACCCTTGAACGAGTACATGTGTCCAAAATTTTGACTGGTACTGTACATTTTGACTGGTACTGTACATTGCAGACTGGTACTGTACATTTTGACTGGTACTGTACATTTTGACTGGTACTGTACATTTTGACTGGTACTGTACATTTTGACTGGTACTGTACATTGCATCAGCCAATGGTTGCGTGCCATGTCATCGACTGCACAGTCGGGCATCAGATTGCCGTATCATATGACGTGGTTTGATGATAATATTTATGTTCAACACCTATCCATGCGTCGTGAGGTCTGGCATGCGTCTGCAATGCAGTCAGCCTGGAATGTGACCAGTGATAACTCACATTTAAAAAACACCTTGGTCTTTTACTAGTAAACCGACCCATGCTGGCGTACTAAATAGTATGCGGAAATATATATATATTTTTAAAGTGTTATAGTATGTCTTCACTATTGATTATCAGCTGTGGTCAGACACGTGAGTTAGGAAAACACGCGTGAAATCTACTAGAACAAACGTGGAAATGAGTGTGCCGTTTTAAGTAGGTAGTAGACTAGTACGGGTATTCAGACATGGCCACTGTCTGTCTTTCTTTCCTGCATCAGGAATACCTGGACAACACCGGACGAATCCCAAAGCTAAGAAGTCTCACGACTGTGTAGTGTGTGGAAAACAACTATGGGAAGCAATGAAGCTGAAGAGGCACATGAGGACACACACAGGAGAGAAACCTCACGGCTGCTCTGTGTGCGGCAGAGGATTCACGCAGAAAGGAAATCTGAAAACACACATGAAAACACACAGAGGTGAGGAGAAACCTTAAATGACTGTCCCTGTAATAACTATGCATAGCAGTAACTATGGAAACGTTTGTCATCTGTCCCTGTAATAACTATGCATAGCAGTAACTATGGAAACGTTTGTCATCTGTCCCTGTAATAACTATGCATAGCAGTAACTATGGAAACCTTTGTCATCTGTCCCAGTAATAATAACTATGCATAGCAGTAACTATGGAAACGTTTGTCATCTGTCCCAGTAATAATAACTATGCATAGCAGTAACTATGGAAACCTTTGTCATCTGTCCCAGTAATAATAACTATGCATAGCAGTAACTATGGAAACGTTTGTCATCTGTCCCTGTAATAACTATGCATAGCAGTAACTATGAAAACGTTTGTCAGCTTGAGTTAATTATGCAAAAAAATATACTTCAGACATTACACTTGAAATTTACACTTTAAAACAGTTTTATCCGATTAAAAAAAATATATATGTTGAGTAGTTCTGAAAAGATAAACATTTATGTCCTAGTAAGTGTTTGACCGCATTTCCATTGGACTTTCTTACTTCTTCACGAAGTACATGCTGATTTGACCGACTTCACACCATGTCTTCCACGCAGGGCTGAACCCCAAATTGTGGTCCGCTGGAGAGGCCAGTCCCTCGACATCAGGAGAACCTAAACAACACCAGAAGAACCACACAGCTAAGACATTTCAGAATTGCATAGAATGTGGGGAGATGTGCCGAACTCTACCAGCACTAAAAAGACACATGAAAACTCACACCAGTAAGAAGCCGTCTTACCAATGTTCCCTTTGCGGGGCGGGATTCACTGAGAAAGGGCAAATCCAAGAGCACCAGTTACAGCATGCTGAGAGAAGCCGTACTCCTGCCCTGACTGTGGGAAATGTTTCGTCAATGAAAGCTACATTAAAATTCACCAGCGAACCCACACTGGAGAGAGACCCTACAGCTGCCTTGTGTGTGGAAATAGTTTCGTGAAAAAAGCATACTTAAAAAGTCATGTACTGACACACACTGGAGAGAAACCGTACCTTTGCTCCATCTGTGGGAAGGCATACAGTCGAGAAGGAACTTTCAAAATCCACCAGAGAGTTCACACGGGAGAGAAACCGTACCTGTGCACTGAATGTGGGAAGCGTTTCAGCTGTAGAGCGAACCTTTATTCGCACAACAAGAGACACGCTGGCAAACCCATAGGACCTAAACGTCAGTTAGGCAGACCGAAGCAACTGCCAAACTGACAACGGGACAAATTAACTTGTGTCGCGTCTCTCCTGATCACCAACAAAATAGTTATGTTCCATCTTGATTATGCATTTCTCATAAACGGACATAAAACAATACAATATTAAGCATCTGTGGACGTCTGAAAGACTGAAGATTTGTCAGCACCTGGACCTAAACGGCAGTTAGACAGACCCAAGCAGCTGCCAAACTGACAATGGGACAGGACAAATGAAGATATCTCAGCACCTGGACCTAAACAGCAGTTAGACAGACCCAAGCAGCTGCCAAACTGACAATGGGACAGGACAAATGAAGATATCTCAGCACCTGGACCTAAACGGCAGTTAGACAGACCCAAGCAGCTGCCAAACTGACAATGGGACAGGACAAATGAAGATATCTCAGCACCTGGACCTAAACAGCAGTTAGACAGACCCAATCAGCTGCCAAACTGACAATGGGACAGGACAAATGAAGATATCTCAGCACCTGGACCTAAACAGCAGTTAGACAGACCCAAGCAGCTGCCAAACTGACAATGGGACAGGACAAATGAAGATATCTCAGCACCTGGACCTAAACAGCAGTTAGACAGACCCAAGAAACTGCCATGGGGGAAACAGTGCTGGTTAAATTAACTTACGCAGTGACTTCATTTTGTCTAAGACATCACAGCAGAGTTGAAAAATATATGGCCCGTGGAAATCAAGAGAGTGGTGGTCTATAGAGAGAGGTGGTCTATAGAGAGAGGTGGTCCACAGAGAGAGGTGGTCTATAGAGAGAGGTGGTCTATAGAGAGAGGTGGTCCACAGAGAGAGATGGTCCACAGAGAGAGGTGGTCTATAGAGAGAGGTGGTCCACAGAGAGAGGTGGTCTACAGAGAGAGGTGGTCTATAGAGAGAGGTAGTCTATAGAGAGAGGTGGTCTATAGAGAGAGGTGGTCCACAGAGAGAGGTGGTCTACAGAGAGAGGTGGTCTACAGAGAGAGGTGGTCCACAGAGAGAGGTGGTCTACAGAGAGAGGTGGTCCACAGAGAGAGGTGGTCCACAGAGAGAGGTGGTCCATAGAGAGAGGTGGTCCACAGAGAGAGGTGGTCTACAGAGAGGGGTGGTCCACAGAGAGAGGTGGTCTAGAGAGAGGTGGTCTATAGAGAGAGGTGGTCTATAGAGAGAGGTGGTCTACAGAGGAGGTGGTCCACAGAGAGAGGTGGTCTATAGAGAGAGGTGGTAGAGAGAGGTGGTCCACAGAGAGAGGTGGTCCACAGAGGTGGTCTACAGAGAGAGGTGGTCCACAGAGAGAGGTGGTCCACAGAGAGAGGTGGTCCACAGAGAGAGATGGTCCACAGAGAGAGGTGGTCTACAGAGAGAGGTGGTCTACAGAGAGAGGTGGTCTACAGAGAGAGGTGGTCTACAGAGAGAGAGGTGGTCCACAGAGAGAGGTGGTCTATAGAGAGAGGTGGTCTATAGAGAGAGGTGGTCCACAGAGAGAGGTGGTCCACAGAGAGAGATGGTCTATAGAGAGAGGTGGTCCACAGAGAGAGGTGGTCCACAGAGAGAGGTGGTCCACAGAGAGAGGTGGTCCACAGAGAGAGGTGGTCTATAGAGAGAGGTGGTCTATAGAGAGAGGTGGTCTATAGAGAGAGGTGGTCTACAGAGAGAGGTGGTCCACAGAGAGAGGTGGTCCATAGAGAGAGGTGGGATTTAAAGAAAAGATCTGTAATCGTTAGGAAACACCACATATATCAATGTTACAGGAGGGGGCTTAGAGTGGTGTTGTGGAGAGGAGTGGCTAACCAGCGTCAACAAAACCCGGAGCAAACTCGACGCCAGGGGACACAGTGAGGTGCGTTGCTGAGGCTGCGGATCTGACTGGCTCCCTCCAAGACCACGAATGCTTCCTCGGCTCTCAATACCATCTGTTCTGCCTCAACTCTCAGACCACCTTCATCCATCAGCCTCCATCCGTCAGCCTCCATCAGTCAGCTCCCATCCGTCAGCCTCCATCCGTCAGCTCCCATCCATCAGCTCCCATCCATCAGCCTCCATCCATCAGCTCCCATCCGTCAGCCTCCATCCGTCAGCTCCCATCCGTCAGCCTCCATCCGTCAGCCTCCATCCATCAGCTCCCATCCATCAGCTCCCATCCGTCAGCCTCCATCCGTCAGCCTCCATCCGTCAGCTCCCATCCATCAGCCTCCATCCGTCAGTCTCCATCCATCAGCTCCCATCCATCAGCCTCCATCCGTCAGCTCCCATCCGTCAGCCCCCATCCGTCAGTCTCCATCCATCAGCTCCCATCCATCAGCCTCCATCCGTCAGCTCCCATCCGTCAGCTCCCATCCGTCAGCTCCCATCCGTCAGCCTCCATCCGTCAGCTCCCATCCGTCAGCCTCCATCCATCAGCTCCCATCCATCAGCCTCCATCCGTAAGCTCCCATCCATCAGCCTCCATCCGTCAGCCTCCATCCATCAGCTCCCATCCGTCAGCTCCCATCCGTCAGCCTCCATCCGTCAGCCTCCATCCGTCAGCCCCCATCCGTCAGCCTCCATCCATCATCCTCCATCCGTCAGCTCCCATCCGTCAGCTCCCATCCGTCAGCCCCCATCCGTCAGCCCCCATCCGTCATCCTCCATCCATCATCCATCATCCCCATCCATCAGCTCCCATCCGTCAGCTCCCATCCGTCAGCCTCCATCCATCATCCTCCATCCGTCAGCTCCCATCCATCATCCTCCATCCGTCAGCTCCCATCCGTCATCCTCCATCCGTCAGCCTCCATCCATCATCCTCCATCCATCAGCCTCCATCCATCAGCCTCCATCCATAATCCTCCATCCGTCAGCTCCCATCCGTCATCCTCCATCCATCAGCTCCCATCCGTCAGCTCCCATCCGTCAGCTCCCATCCGTCAGCCTCCATCCGTCAGCCTCCATCCGTCAGCTCCCATCCATCAGCCTCCATCCATCAGCCTCCATCCATCAGCCTCCATCCGTCAGCCTCCATCCGTCAGCCTCCATCCATCAGCCTCCATCCATCAGCCTCCATCCATCAGCCTCCATCCATCAGCCTCCATCCGTCAGCCTCCATCCGTCAGCTCCCATCCATCAGCCTCCATCCATCAGCCTCCATCCATCAGCTCCCATCCGTCAGCCTCCATCCATCAGCCTCCATCCATCAGCTCCCATCCGTCAGCCTCCATCCATCAGCCTCCATCCATCAGCCTCCATCCGTCAGCCTCCATCCATCAGCCTCCATCCGTCAGCCTCCATCCGTCAGCCCCCATCCGTCAGCCTCCATCCGTCAGCCTCCATCCGTGCAGATTTGTATGTTTTTTGGGGGGTTCAAACTTGTATGTGCTGATATTGAGTTTTTAGCTGCCAAGTTTTATTGGTATGTAACTGTTATGAAAGTTGTCAATTTGTTTTGGTATTTAAACGCCACTTTAAACGTGTACATGACGCTGCAACAACATTTCCCCATGGGGACAATAAAGTCTGTAAAGTAAAGTAGGGTCTACATGTTATAATAACAGAGTGATGAGGAGGAGCTCCACCTACATGTTATAATAACAGAGTGATGAGGAGGAGCACCACCTACATGTTATAATAACAGAGTGATGAGGAGGAGCTCCACCTACATGTTATAATAACAGAGTGATGAGGAGGAGCACCACCTACATGTTATAATAACAGAGTGGTGAGGAGGAGCTCCACCTACATGTTATAATAACAGAGTGATGAGGAGGAGCTCCACCTACATGTTATAATAACAGAGTGATGAGGAGGAGCTCCACCTACATGTTATAATAACAGAGTGATGAGGAGGAGCTCCACCTACATGTTATAATAACAGAGTGATGAGGAGGAGCTCCACCTACATGTTATAATAACAGAGTGATGAGGAGGAGCTCCACCTACATGTTATAATAACAGAGTGATGAGGAGGAGCTCCACTACATGTTATAATAACAGATGTGAGGAGGAGCTCCACCTACATGTTATAATAACAGAGTGATGAGGAGGATCCACCTACATGTTATAATAACAGAGTGATGAGGAGGAGCTCCACCTACATGTTATAATAACAGAGTGATGAGGAGGAGCTCCACCTACATGTTATAATAACAGAGTGATGAGGAGGAGCTCCACTACATGTTATAATAACAGAGTGATGAGGAGGAGTTACATGTTATAATAACAGAGTGATGAGGAGGAGCTCCACCTACATGTTATAATAACAGAGTGATGAGGAGGAGCTCCACCTACATGTTATAATAACAGAGTGATGAGGAGGAGCTTACATGTTATAATAACAGAGTGATGAGGAGGAGCTCCACCTACATGTTATAATAACAGAGTGATGAGGAGGAGCTCCACCACATGTTATAATAACAGAGTGATGAGGAGGAGCTCCACCTACATGTTATAATAACAGAGTGATGAGGAGGAGCTCCACCTACATGTTATAATAACAGAGTGATGAGGAGGAGCTCCACCTACATGTTATAATAACAGAGTGATGAGGAGGAGCTCCACCTACATGTTATAATAACAGAGTGATGAGGAGGAGCTCCACCTACATGTTATAATAACAGAGTGATGAGGAGGAGCTCCACCTACATGTTATAATAACAGAGTGATGAGGAGGAGCTCCACCTACATGTTATAATAACAGAGTGGTGAGGAGGAGCTCCACCTACATGTTATAATAACAGAGTGATGAGGAGGAGCACCACCTACAGTGGGGCAAAAAAAGTATTTAGTCAGCCACCAATTGTGCAAGTTCTCCCACTTAAAAAGATGAGAGGCCCTTAATTTTCATCATAGGTACACTTCAACTATGACAGACAAAATGAGAGAGAAAAATCCAGAAAATCACATTGTAGGATTTTTTATGAATTTATTTGCAAATTATGGTGGAAAATAAGTATTTGGTCAATAACAAAAGTTTATCTCAATACTTTGTTATATACCCTTTGTTGGCAATGACATGAGGTCAAACGTTTTCTGTAAGTCTTCACAAGGTTTTCACACACTGTTGCTTGTATTTTGGCCCATTCCTCCATGCAGATCTCCTTTAGAGCAGTGATGTTTTGGGGCTGTTGCTGGGCAACACGGACTTTCAACTCCCTCCAAAGATTTTCTATGGGGTTGAGATCTGGAGACTGGCTAGGCCACTCCAGGACCTTGAAATGCTTCTTACGAAGCCACTCCTTCGTTGCCCGGGCGGTGTGTTTGGGATCATTGTCATGCTGAAAGACCCAGCCACGTTTCATCTTCAATGCCCTTGCTGATGGTAGGCTTTGTTACTTTGGTCCCAGCTCTCTGCAGGTCATTCACTAGGTCCCCCCGTGTGGTTCTGAGATTTTTGCTCACCGTCCTTGTGATAATTTAGACCCCACGGGGTGAGATCTTGCGTGGAGCCCCAGGTCGAGGGAGATTATCAGTGGTCTTGTATATCTTCCATTTCCTAATAGTTGCTCTCACAGTTGATTTCTTCAAACCAAGCTGCTTACCTATTGCAGATTCAGTCTTCCCAGCCTGGTACAGGTCTACAATTTTGTTTCTGGTGTCCTTTGACAGCTCTTTGGTCTTGGTTTGGAGTGTGACTGAGGTTGTGGACAGGTGTCTCTTATACTGATAACAAGTTCAATCAGGTTCCATTAATACAGGTAACGAGTGGAGGACAGAGGAGCCTCTTAAAGAAGAAGTTACAGGTCTGTGAGAGCCAGAAATATTGCTTGTTTGTAGGTGACCAAATACTTATTTTCAAATGTCTGAAACACAACAACATGTTTTTCTTATTTTTAAAGCCCAAACAAAGAACTGCTGATGCTGTAAATGAGTTAAATCAAATGAATCTTCATCTGTATCTGTCCCTGCCAAATGAATCACGACCACCTGACTCTTCATCTATATCTGTCCCTGCCAAATGAATCACGACCACCTGACTCTTCATCAATATCTGTCCCTGCCAAATGAATCACGACCACCTGACTCTTCATCTGTATCTGTCCCTACCAAATGAATCACGACCACCTGACTCTTCATCTGTATCTGTCCCTGCCAAATGAATCAAATGAATCTCTGCCAAATGAATCACGACCACCTGACTCTTCATCTATATCTGTCCCTGCCAAATGAATCACGATACCTGACTCTTCATCTATATCTGTCCCTGCCAAATGAATCACGACCACCTGACTCTTCATCAAATGAATATCTGTCCCTGCCAAATGAATCACGACCACCTGACTCTTCATCTATATCTGTCCCTGCCAAATGAATCACGACCACCTGACTCTTCATCTATATCTGTCCCTACCAAATGAATCACGACCACCTGACTCTTCATCTATATCTGTCCCTACCAAATGAATCACGACCACCTGACTCTTCATCTATATCTGTCCCTACCAAATGAATCACGACCACTGTTTGTCTGTCTGACTCTCCATCATTTAATAAGAACAAAACTAAGGGCCCCTCTGCACAAAGCTTCTGTTTGGTCATAAAGAATTACTTCAACAACATTGTTTACTGTCACCCATTTTATTAACTCTGGTTGAGGTTCTATATCTGTCCGATAAATGCAAGCCACCCTTTAAAATGGAAAAATCTAAATGCAAACCACCTTTAAAATGGAAAACATACTAAATGCAAACCACCCTTTAAAATGGAAAACATACTAAATCAAGCCACCCTTTAAAATGGACAAATACTAAATGCAAGCCACCCTTTAAAATGGACAACATCTAAATGCAAGCCACCCTTTAAAATGGACAACATACTAAATGCAAGCCACCCTTTAAAATGGACAACATACTAAATGCAAGCCACCCTTTAAAATGGACAACATACTAAATGCATCTAGATCCACCCTTTAAAATGAACATACTAAATGCATAGCACTTAAAATGGACAACATACTACTCTGCAAACCACCCTTTAAAATGGACAACATACTAAATGCAAACCACCCTTTAAAATGGACAACATACTAAATGCAAGCTACCCTTTAAAATGGACACCATACTAACCTGCACTACCACCTGACTACTTCAAAATGGAAACATACTACCAAATGCAAGCCACCCTACTTAAAATGGACTTCATACTGTATCTGCACCCTAAAATGGAAAATACCCATAACCTTTAAAATACCCATACACTACTACTTTAAAATGGACCCATACTAAATGCACTAGCACCTTTAAACTCATTAATCTACCCTTTATGGACAACATACTAAATGCAAGCCACCCTTTAAAATCAACCCATACTAAATGCATAGCCACCCTTTAAAATGGACAACATACTAAATGCCAACCACCCTTTAAAATGGACTACTACTACTACATACTAAACTACTACTACCCATCTACTAAATACTACCTCTACTACTACTACCCTTTAAAATGGAAAACATACTAAATGCAACCACCCTTTAAAATGGACAACATACTAAATCAAGCCACCCTTTAAAATGGACAACATACTAAATGCAAGCCACTCTTTAAAATCATACTATAAATCCCCCAATCCACCCTTTAAAATGGACCTTACTACTAAACCCATACTACCTCTACTTACCCATAATCTACTACTACTGAATACACTCTACTACTACTACTACCCATACTATCTACTACTACTACCCACTCTCTACTACTACTACCCTACTACCTCTACCCATCTACTACTAAAATGGACTACTACTACCCTAAACTACCCATACTGTTCTACTACTACTACTACCCATATTTCTACTAAACCCATATTATCTACTACTACTACATCTACTACTACTACCCATACTAAATGCACTACTACTACCCATATTAACTACTACCCATACTACATCTACTACTAACATACTAACTACTACTACCCATACCCTTTAATAATGGACTAACATACTAAATGCACTACCCACCCTTTAAAATGGAAAACATACTAAATGCAAGCCACCCTTTAAAATACAACATACTAAATGCACTACTACACCCTTTTAAAATGGACAACCCATACTAAATGCATAGCACCCTTTAAAATGGAAAACATACTAAATACACCTCTACTACACCCTTTAAAATGGACCCAACATACTAAATACCTCTTCACTACCTATAGCCTACTACTTTAAAATGGACCCAACTATACTAAATACTACATCTTCTACCCATACCACCCTTACTAAAATGGACAACATATACTAAATGCATCTACTACACCCTTTAAAATGGACAACATACTAAATTCACTACTACTACCCATACTTTAAAATGGACTAACATACTAAATCTAACCCACCCTTTAAAATGGACAACATACTAAACTGCAACTACCCATACCCTTTAAAATGGACCCATACTAACATACTAAACCCAAGCCACCCTTACTAAAATGGACAACATACTAAATGCAACCCATACTAGCTCTACTACTACTACCCATACCCTTTAAAATGGACAACCCATACTAAATGCTACTACCCATATTACCCTTTAAACCCATACTAACTACTACTACTAAATGCTAAGCCACCCTTTAAATATACAACTACTACTACCCATACTACCCTACTACTACTACCCATAATGGACAACCCATATATCTACTACTACTACCCATACTACCTCTACTTTACCCAACTGGACTACTACTACCCATACTACCTCTACTACTACTACCCATACCTACTAAATACAACTACTACTACTAACCCATAGCTACTACCCATATCTACCAACTACTACTAAGGAAAACCATCTTCTACTACTACCCATACTACCTCTTCTACTACTACCCATACTACTACTACTACTACTACCCATATTACCTCTACTACCCTATTATCTACTACTACTACCCATACTACCTCTACCTCTACTACTACCCATACTACCTCTACTACTACTACTACTACTACCCATACTACCTACTACTACCCATACTACTCTTCTACTACTACCCATACTACCTCTACTACTACTACTACCCATACTACTCTACTACTACTACTACCCATATTACCTCTTACTACTACTACCCATACTACCTCTACTACTACTACTACCCATATTACCTCTACTACCCATATTACCTCTACTACTACTACTACCCATACTACCTCTACTACTACTACTACCCATACTACTACCTACTACTACTACTACTACTACCCATACTACCTCTTCTACTACTACTACCCATACTACCTCTACTACTACTACTACCCTACTACTCTACTACTACTACCCATACTACTACTACCCATACCTCTACTACTACCCATACTACCTCTACTACTACTACCCTTTACTACTACTACCCATACTACTCTACTACTACCCATACTACCTCTTCTACTACTACCCATACTACCTCTACTACTACTACTACCCATATTACCTCTACTACTACTACCCATACTACCTCTACTACTACTACTACCCATACTACCTCTCTACTACTACTACCCATACTACCTCTACTACTACCCATATTACCTCTTCTACTACTACCCATACTACCTCTACTACTACTACTACCCATATTACCTCTTCTACTACTACCCATACTACCTCTTCTACTACTACCCATACTACCTCTACTACTACCCATATTACCTCTACTACTACTACCCATACTACATCCTACTACTACCCATACTACTACTACTACCCATACTACCTCTACTACTACTACCCATACTACTACTCTACTACTTACTACCCATACTACCTCTACTACTACTACCCATACTACCTTACTACTACTACTACCCATACTACCTCTACTACTACTACCCATACTACCTACTCTACTACTACTACCCATACTACTCTACTCTACTACCCATACTACCTCTTCTACTACTACCCATACTACTCTACTACTACTACTACTACCCATACTACCTCTTACTACTACCCATACTACTACTACTACTACCCATACTACTACCCATACTACCTCTACTACTACTACTACCCATACTACCTCTACTACTACTACTACCCATATTACCTCTACTACTACCCATATTACCTCTACTACTACTACCCATACTACCTCTACTACATATTACCTCTTCTACTACTACCCATACTACCTCTACTACTACTACCCATATTACCTCTACTACTACTAACCACTACTACCCATCTACTACTACTACCCATACTACCTCTACTACTACCCATACTACCCTACTACTACTACTACCCATACTACCTCTACTACTACCCATACTACCTCTACTACTACTACTACCCATACTACCTCTACTACTACTACCCATACTACCCATCTACTACTACTACTACCCATACTACCTACTACTACTACTACCCATACTACTCTACTACTACCCATACTACCTCTACTACTACTACTACCCATACTACCTCTACTACCTCTACTACTACTACATCTACTACTACCCATACTACCTCTACTACTACTACCCATATTACCTCTTCTACTACTACCCATACTACCTCTACTACTACTACCCATATTACCTCTTCTACTACTACCCATACTACCTCTACTACTACTACCCATACTACCATCTACTACTACCCATACTACCTTCACTACTACTACCCATCTACTACTACTACTACTACCCTACCTCTACTACTACTACCCATACTAATACTACTACCCATATTACCTCTACTACTACTACCCATACTACCTCTACTACTACTTACTACCCATACTACCTACCCATACTTCTACTACTACCCATACTACCTCTACTACTACTACTACCCATATTACCTCATTCCTCTACTACTACTACCCATATTACCTCTACTACCCATATTACCTCTTCTACTACTACCCATACTACCTACTACTACTACTACCCATATTACCTCTACTACCCATATTACCTCTTCTACTACTACCCATACTACCTCTACTACTACTACTACCCATATTACCTCTACTACTACTACTACCCATACTACCTCTACTACTACTACCCATATTACCTCTACTACTACTACCCATACTACCTCTCTACTACTACCCATACTACCTCTACTAACTACTACCCATATTACCTCTCTACTACTACCCATACTACCTCTTCTACTACTCTACTACTACTACTACCCATATTACCTCTTCTACTACTACCCATACTACCTCTACTACTACTACTACCCATACTACCTACTACTACCCATATACTACCTCTTCTACTACTACCCTACTACCCTATACTACCTACTACCCATACTACCTCTACTACTACTACTACCCATATTACCTCTACTACTACCCATATTACCTCTTCTACTACTACCCATACTACCTCTACTACTACTACTACCCATATTACCTCTACTACCCATATTACCTCTTCTACTACTACCCATACTACCTCTACTAATACTACTACCCATATTACCTCTTCTACTACTACCCATACTACCTCTACTACTACTACTACTACCCATATTACCTCTACTACCCATATTACCTCTTCTACTACTACCCATATTACCTCTACTACTACTACTACCCATATTACCTCTACTACTACTACTACTCATATTACCTCTACTACCCATATTACCTCTTCTACTACTACCCATACTACCTCTACTACTACTACTACTACCCATGCTTCCTCTACTACTACTACCCATACTACCTCTACTACTACTTGTTATTGACTGGACTCTTATTGTTGTTATGTACTGTATTGTGGAGGGAACTAGCACATTCACATATCCCTGCATCTTTTATACCTGCTGTGAACTGTGTATGTGACCAATACAGTTTGATTTAACTGTCAACCCGATCAAACAAAAAACTCCTCGGCAAGAATGTGATCAGAGTATAATCATTTATGTTTGAAACAGACAAAGTGCAATACCTTTCCCAGTAATATATATATACAGGAAACACTGCTATGGAATTCTATGGAGTCATTTAGAATGTTTGAAGACGAGCCTTTCAGAACCTGGAACCAGAACCTGGAATCAGAACCTGGAACTGATCCAATACTTTGTCCAGTGGTCCAGTGACAGGAGGTCAGTTATATTGAGTTCTACTTCATGGGCGGGTGTCCCGATTCTCCACAAGTGTGACAAATTTGCACACTTTGGGAGAATCTCAATTGCCTTTGATTCCTCGCGTCCTCTCTCCTCGCCTCCTTCTCAAAACCCATTGGATAAGAAAGTGAGAGCGGATGGGGAACCTCTGATCTTCTCATCCAATGGGTTTTTTAGAAGCCGACGAGATTCTCCTTATTCTGGAATGGATTTGACCAATGGTGGAAGCTCTCTTCAGCCTTGTAACAATCCCCTGCGTTTAGATCCATGTCGGAGACGGTGCCTCTCATGGAAAAGGCTGGAGAGAAACAGCACTTCTTTTGTTCCTTTGTAGAGTTCTATTTCCCATCTGTTTTGTCTTTTGATTCCCTCAAGACATCTGGTCCGCAAACCCCTCCCGAGATCTGTCAACGTGGAACGGTAGGGGCCAAAGGGGACGTGGTAGGTGGGGGGGGGGGGGGGGTTGAGATCTGTCAACGTGGAAAGGTGGGGGCCAAACGGAACATGGTTGAGATCTGTCAATGTGGAAAGGAGAGGGCTAAAAGGGACATGATAGGTAGGGGTGGGGTTCTAAGTCCAGGGTTCTTTTCCAATACCTTTACAGAGATGCACAGTAGAGCTGCGGGGGATATGGTCACTAATCTCCATATCGTCATAAATTGCCTGAACTGATGTGGATAACGACTTATAGAACAATACGTTTATAACATCAACGAGCACCACGGTAATTCAATTATTATCAATTATCCTTTTAAAAATACTACTACTAGTTGGATGGTTCTAGTTCTAGAACGATAAATATAATAGAACGTTCTAGAAACGTTCTAGTATATTTACCGTCATGAATGACAGAGCAAAACGCCCTGCAATAAGTGATTGGTATGTTCGCTGTAGATCATTCTGGGTTTAATGTCCCAGCTCTAGTACATATAGCCTGTAGTCTTGTGGTAGCACAGCTGGATGCTCTATGTATGTCTCAGCTCTAGTACATATAGCCTGTAGTCTTGTGGTAGCACAGCTGGATGCTCTGTGTATGTCTCAACCTCCCCACTGAAGTCCAGGGTTCAATCCCTGCATCTACTCTTCACTGTCTCCCCCTCTACTTCTAACCTGTCTCCATTAAAAACAACTACAACATCAAACATACCACCCTTTTAAAAAAACACATGCTTCACATCTTGTTTCTTTGAAGTAGTAAACACACCTGTAATGGATTGGACAGGTGTAAACCAGGTTACAATGGAGTGTGATGTGGGTAGGGATAAGGGACATGCTGATTGGGTGGTGGGTAGGGATTAGGGAGTCTTGGGACAGAGACAGGCGGAGTTTGCCTGTGTGTGTCCTGATGTTTCTTCAGACTGCTCAACTGAGCGAAAGCTTTATCGCACAAGCGGCACTGGAACGGTTTCTCTCCTGTGTGGGTCCGCCGGTGGTTTTTCAGGACATTCCCATCACGAAACCTCCTCCCGCAGTCAGGGCATTGGTACGGTTTCTCTCCAGTGTGGATTCGCAGGTGAAGAGTGCAGTGGCTCTTACTTGTGAAGCTCTTGTCACAGTAAGTACAGCAGTAAGGTTTCTCACCCGCATGAATCCGGAGATGAAGTTTTAAACTCCCTGTCAGGGAGAAACTCTTCCCACACTGAGGGCAAAGGTAAGGCCTCTCTCCAGTGTGCTTCCTCTGGTGGACTAGTAAATTACGTTTAGTGGAGAAGGTCTTGTCGCACTGTGGGCAGTGGACACGGCTGTTGTGGGTCTTCTGCATGTGATCCTTCAGAAGAGCCTTGGTAGAGAACTTCTCCCCACAGTGGGGGCATGGAAGAGGGCCTTGGTGCATACGGATTGGACCCAGTGTCTCCCCCTTGTGGTTCTTCAGGTGGTGCTGCTTTAGCGAGATTGTATGACGAAACTTCATGCCGCACACTGAGCAGTGATAGGGTTTCTCTCCCGTGTGAGTTCTCATGTGTCTCTGTAAGAGTCCTGATTGGGTAAAATCCTTACCGCAACGAGGGCAGACGTACGGTTTCTCCCCGGTATGGATTCTCAGGTGTATTTTAAGATTGTCGGCATATCTGAATCCCCTTCCACATTCAGAGCACACGTGCGGGTTCTTCAGAGGATCGCTAGGCGGGTGTCGTGTCTTAATGTGTGATTCCAGTCTTTCTGCAGTTATGAAACTCTTCTTACATTGACCACAGCGGTGAGGGTGATCTGTGTGAACAATTTCCTGGTGATGTTTCAGGCTTATTTTTACACGGAAATTCTTCCCACAATCCGAGCAGTGGTAAGGTTTCTCACCTGTGTGGGTTCTGATGTGTTTCTGTAAGTTTCCAGAATCATTGTAGTCCTTCCCACAATGATGGCAGACGTACGGTTTCTCCCCAGTATGAGTTCTCAGGTGTCTCTTAAGACTGCCGGCCTCACTGAATCCCTTTCCGCATGTAGAGCACACGTGTGGTTTCTCTCCAGTCAAGTTATCTCTGTATCTCTTCAGGTACTGTAGGTGTAGTTTTAGACTTCTTGCTGTGGTAAAATTCTTCCCACAGTGATCACAGATATGGGAGCCATCTCCTGAGAGGGGTTCCTTACGTTGCTTAGCGTTAGGTGTGCTGCGAAGCTTCTCTCTTGTGTGTTTTCTCTGTTGTAGTCTCTGTTTGCGTGAGGTAGCAAAGCTCATCCCACAGTCGTCAGAGGAGCAATGGTAAGGTTTCTCTCCTGTATGGACGCTCGTCTGAGGGACAACGACCTCCTCTCCTGGGTGAGCTCTTTTGATGTGTTTCTTCAAGCCTCCAGATTCAATAAAGTCCTTCCCACAACGAGGGCAGTGGAAAGGTTTCTCTCCCGTGTGAGTTCTGATGTGTCTCTTTAAGGTTCCAGATTCAGTGAAACCCTTCCCGCACTGATAACAAACGTACGGTTTCTCCCCAGTGTGAGTTCTCCAATGTATCTTAAGACTGTAGGCCTGAGAGAATCCCTTTCCGCAATCAGAGCACACGTGTGGTTTCTCTGCAGTGACGGTATCGCTGAATCTCTTCAGGTTCTGTAGGTGTAGTTGTAGACTTCTTGCTGTGGTAAAATTCTTCCCACAGTGATCACAGATATGGGAGCCAGGCCTGTCTCCTGAGAGGGTTTTGTGTTGTTCAGCATTAGACCAGCTGTGGGGTTTCTCTCCCGTCTGTGTTGTCTTGTGTATTATATGGCTACTCTGCCCCGGTGTCTTCCTGCAGTCGACCAGCCGTACAGACACCCTCTTCTGACTCTGCAGTAAGATACTACTGGGAAAGGCACGATCTGGAGACTCTGGGCGAGGGGAGGGGGGTGGTGGAGGCTTGTCCTGGAAATCCTTTAAAAAAGAGACAGACTTAATCAGGGTAAAACTCTCAAAAGTCTTTCCTTGATTCCTTTGACTCCTTTTCAAAAAAACATTTCAGGAGAAATTCCAAGAGGATGAACCTTGAATCTTCTCCTCCAATGCATTTATAGAAAGAGGTCAAGGAATAATTTTATGACTGGAAAAATAAATACTCACCTCTCTTACTCTCTGCTCTGGAGTGTGCCTCTCTGGATCTGACTCTGACTCCAGCCCATCGCTGGCCAACCAATCCTTGTCCTCCACATCCGAGTCTTTGTCGCAGTCTGCAGCGTCGTCATCGGATTGGCTGGAACTCAAGTGTTCCGCCTTCAGTCCATTGCTAGGCAACCAATCGCTGTCCTCCTTGTCGCATTCTTCGTCATAGTCGATAGCATCATCATCATCGGACTTGCTGGGACTAATTTGTGCCCCACTAGCATCCTCCAGCATCCTCCTGATGTCCTCTTTCAGATGGACTAACCAAGACATTCCCTGCTCCTCTGATTTGATTGAATCCGTATTGTCCCACATTTCCTCCATGACTTTACGCCTTAATAAGCGATGATTCATCCCTTTAATTTCAGATCCATCTTTGCCATGACGTTCACACAGGTAACGTAAATTGTCCTCGGTTAAAGTGAATAAACTCTGTTCAATTTCATCAATCAACGTTTCCTTCTCTGAACTGAGTGGATTCATATTGTCCTGCTCGTGTGGCAACAACGACCATGCAGTCAATGGCAGGACTTTAGAGAACCTGTAAAAAAAGACGTATACATCAAAACACTCATCTGTAACTTCACGTCCTCAGTATCTGATATTTAAAACACGTCACCAGCCGTCTACAAAGAAGCCTGGGACGTGACCGTCGCTTTGTTAGCCGTTTAGCAAGTTAGCTGGCTACTTAGCTTAGCTAGCTATTCTGTTCACGTTGTGTAGGGGACCCAAATCAGTTCAATCGATTTACAGATCCTGGAAATACACATTCACAGCTTGAACGTGTAGCAAAGTTGGGAAAATAAACCCCATCTTACAGTATACAATAAACAAAGATCTAGCTAGATAGCGGTGTACAAAGCAGCTACACGTTAGCGTAGCTAGATCAGCATGTGCTAACTTAGCTAGCTACCCATGTGGACCTAGCCATCTAGCAGCTATATCACTGACTATGCCTATCTACAAAGCGAATATAAATGGTCTATATATGTATTTATAATATACCTGGCTGCTTTTAATAACTCTGTTTATATAGTCTGTGATTTTCCTTCTGATGTTTACATTTTGACCACAATTCTACTGGCAGCAGTTCGATGACGTCGCATTCTTCTTCTTCTTCTTTGGGATCTAACGCCGGTTGGCATCCAATATGTTGCATTACCGACCCCAACTGGACTTTAATATAAAACCATGATACTTTGTGATACAAAACGGGAAAAGGGGGAAATTAGAAAATAATCAAATAAAATATATTTTTAAAACCCTTCCGACTAACCCTACACTCATTCATAACCGCAGGGCTCTCCAGAGGGTAGTGAGGTCTGCACAACGCATCACTGGGGGCAAACTACCTGCCCTCCAGGACACCTACAGCACCCGTTGTCACAGGAAAGCCCAAAATATCAACAAGGACATCAACAACCCGAGCCACTGCCTGTTCACCCGCTTTCAGCCAATCAGCATCCAGGACCCAAAATACCCGGTTTGTAATTTAAAATAACTTTATATTCTCGTAGGCTTTTTCATTCAAGTTGAATTCATCCCCGGTTATATCACACAAAGATGGTTCAGTAGAGGTCATTGAAGCAGTGCAGTTTCACTCTGTCTCTGTCTCTCTTTTGTGAAAATGCTTTCTGGTTGCACAATATTGTTCAACATGTAGCCTAATCACAGGAAAAACTCTGTATTGAAAGCAACTGCTGGAGAGAAAAGGATCAACCCGTGTTGTTTCTATTGGAGAGAAAATGATCAACTAGTGTTGTTTCTAATGGAGAGAAAAGGATCAACCCGTGTTGTTTCTATTGGAGAGAAAATGATCAACCAGTGTTGTTTCTATTGGAGAGAAAAGGATCAACCAGTGTTGTTTCTATTGGAGTAAAAGGATCAACCAGTATTGTTTCTGCTGAAGAGAAAAGGATCAACCCGTGTTGTTTCTATTGGAGAGAAAATGATCAACTAGTGTTGTTTCTAATGGAGAGAAAAGGATCAACCAGTGTTGTTTCTAATGGAGAGAAAATGATCAACCAGTGTTGTTTCTATTGGAGAGAAAATGATCAACCCGTGTTGTTTCTATTGGAGAGAAAATGATCAACCAGTGTTGTTTCTATTGGAGTAAAAGGATCAACCAGTGTTGTTTCTATTGGAGAGAAAATGATCAACCAGTATTGTTTCTGCTGAAGAGAAAAGGATCAACCCGTGTTGTTTCTATTGGAGAGAAAAGGATCAACCAGTGTTGTTTCTATTGGAGAGAAAATGATCAACCAGTATTGTTTCTGCTGAAGAGAAAAGGATCAACCCGTGTTGTTTCTATTGGAGTAAAAGGATCAACCCGTGTTGTTTCTGCTGAAGAGAAAAGGATCAACCCGTGTTGTTTCTATTGGAGTAAAAGGATCAACCCGTGTTGTTTCTGCTGAAGAGAAAAGGATCAACCCGTGTTGTTTCTATTGGAGTAAAAGGATCAACCCGTGTTGTTTCTGCTGAAGAGAAAAGGATCAACCCGTGTTGTTTCTATTGGAGTAAAAGGATCAACCCGTGTTGTTTCTGCTAAAGAGAAAAGGATCAACCCGTGTTGTTTCTATTGGAGTAAAAGGATCAACCCGTGTTGTCTCTGCTGAAGAGAAGAGCTTTATTTTCTGAATTGTATTTCATAATGAACAAAGGTCACTCACGTCGGTCATTCAAGGTGGGTGTATAAGCCTATACACTAAATGTAGCCATCTGTTAGATATCAATTATATGGCTAACTATCAGTGATATTAGGCTGTATTTAGATTTAGCAATTCAGCTAACCACTTCCTCAGGTGGTGGATTAGCCTCAAATGAATTAGTCTATGTGATACAAGTGGCCCAAAAATATGTAGGAAAATTAATCTCTATTGAAGAACAAAAAAATAAATAATAATAATAGCAATTGCTCAATTGTCAAAACAATCACAGGTTTAGTTTGCACATAAACGTTTCTGGAATCATGCATTGGTGCTTGGACATGATGTTAGAACACAGTTTATTTGTTGCATCACAACATTCTAGTAGGCCTATTCTAGAACACTTCCAAATGACTCCATCAGATGAGGAGGCTTCTAATCATCAGAAGTCCACTTCTAGCTACCTTCATTGATTTAACAGTACCCAATACAACCAAATCACGGGCTGATGCCACCAACTGAAAATGTTAGTATGGAGTCCTACCTGTAACTATGCTTTTAGAATAGAACGTGTGAATTTCAGGATCTTTAGACTATGCTCTCACACTAGTCCCCAGTGTGGAAATACTACAACAACTACAAGAAAATGCTAGTGTAACGGATGTGAAACGGCTAGCTTAGTTGGCGGCGGTGCGCGCTAAATAGCGTTTCAATCGGTGACGTCACTTGCTCTGAGACCTTGAATTAGTTGTTCCCGCGGCTTTTGTGGAGCGATGGGTAACGATGCTTCCTGGGTGACTGTTGTTGATGTGTGCACAGGGTCCCTGGTTCGCGCCTGGGTAATGGGCGAGGGGACGGTCTAAAGTTATACTGTTACACTATATTAAGTGAATGTTTTTAAAACGTTTGAAAATATATCTGGGTGTTTAAGAAGGGAAAGTAATCCAATTGTAATCAGATTAAGTTACTCATTTAGAGTAATCCAGAGGATTACGTTACTCATTTAGAGTAATCCAGAGGATTACGTTACTCATTTAGAGTAATCCAGAGGATTACGTTACTCATTTAGAGTAATCCAGAGGATTACGTTACTCATTTAGAGTAATCCAGAGGATTACGTTACTCATTTAGAGTAATCCAGAGGATTACGTTACTCATTTAGAGTAATCCAGCAGAGGATTACGTTACTCATTTAGAGTAATCCAGAGGATCACGTTACTCATTTAGAGTAATCCAGAGGATTACGTTACTCATTTAGAGTAATCCAGAGGATTACGTTACTCATTTAGAGTAATCCAGAGGATTACGTTACTCATTTAGAGTAATCCAGAGGATTACGTTAACAATTACTTCATTTTTCATGTAACTGTAATCAGTAACAGGTTACATTTTTCAAGTAATCCGGCCAACCCCAATCCTTATCTTACTTCATTTACAAACACTGTATGTAGACTTTTCTATTGTGTTATTGACTGTGCGTTTGTTTACTCCATGTGTAACTCTGTGTTGTTTGTGTCGCACTGCTTTGCTTTATCTTGGCCAGGTCGCAGTTGTAAATGAGAACTTGTTCTCAACTGGCCACCTGGTTAAATAAAGGTGAAATAAATATAATAATAATAATAATAATAATATATGCCATTTAGCAGAAGCTTTTATCCAAAGCGACTTACAGTCATGTGTGCATACATTCTACGTATGGGTGGTCCCGGGAATCGAACCCACTACCCTGGCGTTACAAGCGCCATGCTCTACCAACTGAGCTACAGAAGGACCACATATAACAAATAAAAAACCCTGCCCGTAGGCAATATCCAAATGTGCAGAAGTAACCTAAATAGATAAAATAGCAGAGATTCTCATGTGGCCCATTGTATTACACCAGTGTATTAGGCCAGTGTATTACACCAGTGTATTAGGCCAGTGTATTACACCATTGTATTACACCAGTGTATTAGGCCAGTGTATTACACCATTGTATTACACCAGTGTATTAGGCCAGTGTATTAGGCCAGTGTATTACACCAGTGTATTAGAGGCCATTGGTATTTATATTGGATGTAATATTTTGGCATCTCTGAGCAAATATTGGTGATCAATATTCGTTTCCAGGCATTGTTGTAAACTATAGTCTAATCATATTTAAGTTAATTTCCTTGGAAAGATAACAGGCAGTCTAATCTATTTCATTGATACCACACATACAGGTAAACTTGGTTGACGACATGGGCTCATGCTGCGTTCAAGACAACTGGGAACTCAGGAATCTCCGACCTCCGACTTCAGTGCGTTCAAGACAACTGGGAAAAATCACTTTGAATGGTCATCCAACTTGGAATTCCAAATCGGAAACTTGGGCCTCCTCTTAGAGCTCAGTCACGTTCAAAACAACTGGGAAAATACGAGCTCAAAGCATCATGTCAGTGATCTTCAGGTCGGAAAGTCAGAGGTGCAAAACGCACATAACGCATACAAATCATTTGGGTACTGTTAAATCAATGAAGGTAATGAGAAGTGGATTTCTGATGATTTTCTGTGTTTCTTCCGCCCAGAAGGAAAAGGTGCTCCGCGTCATGCGCTCGGGACAAGACCTGTGACTTAACTCGCTCTCCCGAGCAGTGTTGAGGCGGAGCAACTGAAATGGAAGATTCCCTGTGTCTGTGACGCCCATCATTTGGCGTGACGCAGGCCCGGTGGCGTTTGGCGTGACGCAGACCCGGTGGCGTTTGCCGTGACGCAGCCCAGTGGCGTTTGCCGTGACGCAGACCCAGTGGCGTTTGCCGTGACGCAGACCCAGTGGCGTTTGGTGTGACGCAGACCCGGTGGCGTTTGGCGTGACGCAGACCCGGTGGCGAGCTTGGAGAAACTGAAAAGACACCGACATGCGCTAACCCAGGTCTCTCTTACTCATGCCTTAAACTACAGACTCATGAATATTCCGTGTCATAATTACATCCAGTGTGATATCAATATTTATAAACTGGGTGGTTCGAGCCCTGATTGCTGATTGGCTGACAGCCGTGGTATATCAAACCGTAAACCATGGGTATGACATAATATGTCTTTTTACTGCTCTTATTACATTGGAAACCAGTTTATAACAGCAATAAGACACCTCGGGGGGTTTGTGGTATATGGCCAATATACCACGGCTAAGGGCTGTATCCAGGCACTCCGCTTTGCATCGAGCTTTAGTTCGTGGTATATTAGGAATATACCACACCCCCTCCCCCTCATGCCTTACTGCTTAAATATATACTAAGCTGCAGATAGGGTGTTGCAATGTAGTCTACATCTTAGATTTACAATTGACAGGACTAATGGTTGCTATGGAGTTGTCTAGATAATCATTTAAAAAACTGTACAGTTAAACAGAAAACAGCTTCAGTCTGGGTTTGGAGTTACAGTGTTTTTTTCTCTCATAATTATAATTTTTTAAAACATTTTTATTTCTCACAAAAATGTGTTAAATTATAAATCGCTGGTGGTGTTTATAAATGTTATTAACCCCCTAAAAATAAATTGAACTAGCATTTCTTTAGTGGTCTTAAAATGAATCGTGGCCCCTCTGCAGTCCCACAGCTCTGTAGTTGGACACAAACACGTATCTGAATAAAGCAGAATGTCTTAAAATTACAAACAAACAAACACCACAACATACAATTTGACCCACATTTGTCATTTAGAATGAACTGGTCAAGGCAAAGATGGTGGATAAATGTAAGATGAACGACTCAAGACGTTTAACCATTGTCGATTTAAGTGGGTGGCTCTCCAATAGACATCAAATGCGCGTCTGGACTACTTAGTTCATTGACTTCTATTGAAACGGAAACATTTGGGAGTGGGATGTCTCGATTCAATCTCTGGTGAAGGAGGTAAGTTTGCGGTAAAGTATTTCAAAACCACAGAAATCAGGACACACCAGACCCAATACTTTGAGGAAGTCAGTTGTTCGAGTTCTATTCAGTCTCCCTTCTGTTTCCTCTTTTATAACCTCATCAGATTCCAAATCCCTCCTGAGATCTGGCCCACATAGAAGGGGGAGGGGCCAGGGGGACGTAGTAGGAAGGGGTTTGAGATGTCCTGAGTGCCAATTGGCACCTTTATCCTTATAGAGTGCACTAATGTTGACCAGAGCCCTGGTTAGAGCCCTATGGGCCCTGGTTAAAAGTCTTGCACAACTTGTAGGGCATTAGGCTCTGGTCATAATTAGTGCCCTCTATCGTACAAAGGGCGCCATTTTGGACAGAGTCAAAGGCAGTGTTCCAGTACTTCAGGAAATGCTTCCTCCCAATCTATTTGCATCAGTTGGTAACCAGATCTGTAGAGTTATTCCTCATGAATCCCAGACAACAACAACAACGACTGGGCACAGACATCCATTCTAATTCTATTCCACGTTGGTTCAATGTCATTTTCATTGAAATGACGTAGAAACAGTGTTTATTCAACCGGTGTCCAGTGGGGTTTTGGGGGTTGGAACTAAATGTCATCCATAGAACAGTCATTTGGAGGGAGGATTGTTTACCTATGTTTGATATTCATCTCTAAAAAGCATCATTGAGAAATAACTGATCAACGTTATTACATTTTACCCAGGCCTAATTTAAAACCCCATGTTTCATCTGTAAGTGCTACAAAGCAACAACATTTTTTTGGGGGATCCACTTTGAGACACACACACACTATATATATCCATATACTTATATATATATATATATATATATATATATATACACACACACACACACACATCCCCGTTCAAAACTTTGGGGTCACTTAGAATTGTCCTTGTTTTTGGCTGCCTTCTAGGCAGAGTTGCAAAGAAAAAGCCATATCTCAGACTGGCCAATAAAAAGAAAAGATTAAGATGGGCAAAAGATCACAGACACTGGACAGAGGAACTCTGCCTAGAAGGGCCAGCATCCCGGAGTCGACCTCTTCCCTGTTGACGTTGAGACTGGACAGAGGAACTCTGCCTAGAAGGGCCAGCATCCCAGAGTCGCCTCTTCCCTGTTGACGTTGAGACTGGACAGAGGAACTCTGCCTAGAAGGCCAGCATCCTGGAGTCGCCTCTTAACTGTTGATGTTGAGACTGGACAGAGGAACTCTGCCTAGAAGGACCAGCATCCCGGAGTCGCCTCTTCACTGTTGATGTCGAGACTGGACAGAGGAACTCTGCCTAGAAGGACCAGCATCCCGGAGTCGCCTCTTCACTGTTGATGTCGAAACTGGACAGAGGAACTCTGCCTAGAAGGACCAGCATCCCAGAGTCGCCTCTTCCCTGTTGACGTTGAGACTGGACAGAGGAACTCTGCCTAGAAGGCCAGCATCCTGGAGTCGCCTCTTAACTGTTGATGTTGAGACTGGACAGAGGAACTCTGCCTAGAAGGACCAGCATCCCGGAGTCGCCTCTTCACTGTTGATGTCGAGACTGGACAGAGGAACTCTGCCTAGAAGGACCAGCATCCCGGAGTCGCCTCTTCACTGTTGATGTCGAAACTGGACAGAGGAACTCTGCCTAGAAGGACCAGCATCCCGGAGTCGCCTCTTCACTGTTGATGTCGAGACTGGACAGAGGAACTCTGCCTAGAAGGACCAGCATCCCGGAGTCGCCTCTTCACTGTTGACGTCGAGACTGGACAGAGGAACTCTGCCTAGAAGGACCAGCATCCCGGAGTCGCCTCTTCACTGTTGATGTCGAGACTGGACAGAGGAACTCTGCCTAGAAGGACCAGCATCCCGGAGTCGCCTCTTCACTGTTGACGTCGAGACTGGACAGAGGAACTCTGCCTAGAAGGACCAGCATCCCGGAGTCGCCTCTTAACTGTTGATGTCGAGACTGGACAGAGGAACTCTGCCTAGAAGGACCAGCATCCCGGAGTCGCCTCTTCACTGTTGATGTCGAGACTGGACAGAGGAACTCTGCCTAGAAGGACCAGCATCCTGGAGTCGCCTCTTCACTGTTGATGTCGAGACTGGACAGAGGAACTCTGCCTAGAAGGACCAGCATCCCGGAGTCGCCTCTTCACTGTTGATGTCGAGACTGGACAGAGGAACTCTGCCTAGAAGGACCAGCATCCCGGAGTCGCCTCTTCACTGTTGATGTTGAGACTGGACAGAGGAACTCTGCCTAGAAGGACCAGCATCCCGGAGTCGCCTCTTCACTGTTGATGTTGAGACTGGACAGAGGAACTCTGCCTAGAAGGACCAGCATCCCGGAGTCGCCTCTTCACTGTTGATGTCGAGACTGGACAGAGGAACTCTGCCTAGAAGGAACAGCATCCCGGAGTCGCCTCTTCACTGTTGATGTCGAGACTGGACAGAGGAACTCTGCCTAGAAGGACCAGCATCCCGGAGTCGCCTCTTCACTGTTGATGTCGAGACTGGACAGAGGAACTCTGCCTAGAAACCAGCATCCCAGAGTCGCCTCTTCACTGTTGACATTGAGACTGGTGTTTTGCGGGTACAATTTAATGAAGCTGCCAGTTGAGGACTTGTGAGGCGTCTGTTTCTCAAACTAGACACTCTAATGTACTTGTCCTCTTGCTCAGTTGTGCACCGGGTCCTCTCACTCCTCTTTCATTCTGGTTAGGGCCAGTTCTGTTCTGTGAAGGGAATAGTACACAGTGTTGTACAAGATCTTCAGATTCTTGGTAATTTCTCGCATGGAATAGCCTTCATTTCTCAGAACAAGAATAGACAAGAATGAGTTTAAGAAGAAAGTTCTTTGTTTCTGGCCATTTTGAGCCTGTAATCAAACCCACAAATGCTGATGCTCCAGATACTCAACGAGTCTAAAGAAGGCCAGTTTTATTGCTTCCTTAATCAGAACAACCATTTTCAGCTGTGCTAACACAATTGCAAAAGGGGTTTCTAATGATCAATTAGCCTTTTAAAATGATAAACTTGGATTACGTAACACAATGTGCCATTGGAACACAGGAGTGATGGTTGCTGATAACGGGCCTCTGTACACCTACGTAGATATTCCATTACAAATCTGACGTTTCCAGCTACCAATAATCCTTTGCAACATCAACAATGTCTACACTGTATTTCTGATCAATTTGATGTTATTTTAATGGACAAACATTGTGCTTTTCTTATAAAAAAACAAAAACAAAAGGACATTTCTAAGTGACCCCAAACTTTTGAAACGTAGTGTATGTATATTTATATAGTTGTACATAATATTCTCTATAAGCAGGGACATCCAGCCAACTGGACACAACTGTGGAAAGCATTGGAGTCAACATGGGCCAGCATCCCTGTGGAATACTTTGGACACCTTGTAGAGTCCACATGGGCCAGCATCCCTGTGGAATACTTTGGACACCTTGTGGAGTCAACATGGGCCAGCATCCCTGTGGAATGCTTTGGACACCTTGGAATGCTTTGGACACCTTGTGGAGGGCCAGCATCCCTGTGGAAGTCCACATCAACATGGGCCAGCATCCCTGTGGAATGCTTTGGACACCTTGTAGAGCCCACATGGGCCAGCATCCCTGTGGAATGCTTTGGACACCTTGTAGAGTCCACATGGGCCAGCATCCCTGTGGAATGCTTTGGACACCTTGTAGAGCCCACATGGGCCAGCATCCCTGTGGAAGGCTTTGGACACCTTGTAGAGCCCCAACGAACTGAGGATGTTCTGAGGGAAAAATGGGGTGCAACTCCATATTAGGAAGATGTTAATGTTTTATTCCATGGATTATATTTAGTGAATTTCCCCCAAATCATGGTATTTTTCTGTCTGGGTATCATAAGGAATCCCTCTATAAGGGATTGGACAGGTGATAAACCAGGTTACCATTGAGTCTGTGATGGGTAGGGATAAGGGACATACTGATTGGGTGGTGGGTAGGGATTAGGGAGTCTTGGGACAGAGACAGGCTGAGTTTGCCTGTGTGTGTCCTGATGTTTCTTCAGACTGCTCCACTGAGCGAAGGCTTTATCGCACACGTGGCACTGGAATGGTTTCTCTCCTGTGTGGGTCCGCCGGTGGTTTTTCAAGACATTCCCGTCACGAAACCTCCTCCCGCAGTCAGGGCATTGGTACGGTTTCTCTCCAGTGTGGATTCGCAGGTGAAGAGTGCAGTGGCTCTTACTTGTGAAGCTCTTGTCACAGTAAGTACAGCAGTAAGGTTTCTCACCCGCATGAATCCGGAGATGAAGTTTTAAACTCCCTGTCAGGGAGAAACTCTTCCCACACTGAGGGCAAAGGTAAGGCCTCTCTCCAGTGTGCTTCCTCTGGTGGACTAGTAAACTACCTTTAGTGGTGAAGGTCTTGTCGCACTGTGGGCAGTGGACTCTGCTTTTGTGAGTCTTCTGAATGTGACCCTTTAGAAGAGCCTTGGTAGAGAACTTCTCCCCACAGTGGGGGCATGGAAGAGGGCCTTGGTGCATACGGACTGGACCCAGTGTCTCCCCCTTGTGGTTCTTCAGGTGGTGCTGCTTTAGTGAGATTGTATGGCGAAACTTCATCCCGCACACCAAGCAGTGGTAAGGTGTCTCTCCCGTGTGAGTTCTCATGTGTCTCTGTAAGAGTCCTGATTGGGTAAAATCCTTACCGCAACGAGGGCAGACGTACGGTTTCTCCCCGGTATGGATTCTCACGTGTCTTTTAAGACTACCGGCCTCACCAAAACCCCTTCCACATTCAGAGCACACGTGTGGCTTTTTCAGAGGATCATTTGGCGGATGCCGGGTTTGCATGTGCGATTCCAGTTTAGATGCAGTTACGAAGCTCTTCATACAGTGAGCACAGCAGTGAGGGTGTTCCGTGTGAACAACTTCCCGGTGATGTACAAGGCTTATTTTTTCACGAAAATTCCTACCGCATTCCGAGCAGTGGTAAGGTTTCTCACCTGTGTGGGTCCTGATGTGTCTCTGCAAGTTTCCAGAATCATTGTAGTTCTTCCCACAATGATGGCAGACGTACGGTTTCTCCCCAGTGTGAGTTCTCAGGTGTCTCTTAAGACTGCCGGCCTCACTGAATCCCTTTCTGCATGTAGAGCACACGTGTGGTTTCTCTCCAGTCAAGTTATCTCTGTATCTCTTCAGGTACTGTAAGTGTCGTTTTAGACTGCGTGCTGTGATAAAACTCTTCCCACAGTGATCACAGATATGGGAGCCATCTCCTGAGAGGGGTTCCTTACGTTGCTTAGCATTAGGCGTGCTGCAAAGCTTCTCTCTTGTGTGTTTTCTCTGGTGTACTCTGCGTTTGCGTGAGGTAACGAAGCTCATCCCACAGTCGTCAGAGGAGCAATGGTAAGGTTTCTCTCCTGTGAGGACGCTCTTCACAACAACCTTCTCTCCTGGGTGAGTTTTTCTCATGTGTCTCCTTAAGTTTCCAGAATCACTCCAAGCCTTCCCACAATGATGGCAAACAAATGGTTTCTCCCCCGTATGAGTTCTCAGGTGTCTCTTAAGACTGCCAGCCTCGCTGAATCCCTTTCCGCATTCAGAGCACACGTGTGGTTTCTCTCCAGTCAAGTTCTCTCTGAATCTCTTCAGGTTCTGTAGGTGTAGTTGTAGACTTCTTGCTGTGGCAAAATTCTTCCCACAGTGATCACAGATATGGGAGCCAGGCCTGTCTCCTGAGAGGGTTTTGTGTTGTTCAGCATTAGACCAGCTGTGGGGTTTCTCTCCCGTCTGTGTTGTCTTGTGTATTATATGGCTACTCTGCCCCGGTGTCTTCCTGCAGTCGACCAGCCGCACGGACACCCTCTTCAGACTCTGCAGTAAGATACTACTGGGAAAGGCACGACCTGAGGACTTCGGGAGGGCGGAGGGTGACGTGGGAATCTTGTTCTGGAAATCATAAAAATAGAGAGAGAACAAATCAGGGTGGGAAACATTCTCCCACGTGGCAAGGAATGTTTTTGCGTCTCAAAAGTCTTTACCTTGACTCCGTTCATCCTTGATTAAAAAACATTGGAGGATAAAGTCCAAGAGGAGAAACCTTGAATCTTTTCCTCCAATACATTTATAGAAGGAAGAGGACAAGATGGCGCCGACAGACACAGTTGCCTCGTTTCTAGCTACTAGCCAACTTTTCAGTATTTGTGGGGGGTGTTGTTTCTGACATATTGGGGCTGTTATTTCTGACATACTGGGGGTGTTATTTCTGATATATTGGGGCTGTTATTTCTGACATACTGGGGGTGTTATTTCTGACATACTGGGGGTGTTATTTCTGACATACTGGGGGTGTTATTTCCGACATACTGGGGGTGTTGTTTCTGACATATTCTGACATATTGGGGGTGATGAAGGGAAAAGACTGCCTCTGACATCGCACGTTCTGATATTTCTTAATTTCATAATTATTTTTCATATATAATTACTGTTGGAGCTAGGGAGCACAAGTATTTCGTTGCGCCTGCGATATCTGAAAATGTGTGTTTCGTGACCAACAAACTGATTTGAGGACAAGGAATCAAGGATGAGATTTATCAAGGAAAGACTGAAACACACATTTTATGACTGGAAAAATAAATACTTGTGTCTCTTACTCTCTGCTCTGGAGTGTGCCTCTCTGGATCTGACTCTGACTCCAGCCCATCGCTGGCCAACCAATCCTTGTCCTCCACGTCCGAGTCTTTGTCGCAGTCTGCGGCGTCGTCATCGGATCGGCTGGAACTCAAGTGTTCCGCCTTCAGTCCATTGCTAGGCAACCAATCGCTGTCCTCCTTGTCGCATTCTCTGTCATAGTCTACAGCATCATAAGACTGGCTGGGACTAATTGGTGCCCCACTAGCATCCTCCAGCATCCTCCTGATGTCCTCTTTCAGATGGACTAACCAAGACATTCCCTGCTCCTCTGATTTGATTGAATCCGTATTGTCCCACATTTCCTCCATGATTTTACGCCTTAATAAGCGATGATTCATCCCTTTAATTTCAGATACATCTTTACCATGACGTTCACACAGGTAACGTAAATTGTCCTCGGTTAAAGTGAATAAACTCTGTTCAATTTCATCAATCAACGTTTCCTTCTCTGAACTGAGTGGATTCATATTGTTCTGCTCGTGTGGCAACAACGACCATGCAGTCAATGGCAGGACTTTAGAGAACCTGTAAAAAAAGACGTATACATCAAAACACTCATCTGTAATTTCACGTCCTCATTATCTGATATTTAAAGGAACAGTTCAGGATTTTGGCAATGAGTTTCTTTACTTCCCCAGAGGTAAATGGACATGTTTAAGTCTCCGCCGTCCAGTATGAAATCAGTTAGAGACATAGTTCCGCGAGCCAATGCTAACTAGCGTTAGCGCAATGATGAAGTCTACAGAAACAGCTAACAGTGTCCTTAGACTTCCAGTGAGGTTATGATCCAAATCAACACAGGCTTTCATTGTTTTCAAATATGTAGCCTATTTGACTGACAAACCTTAGCTTATTTAACCTTTATTTTACATAGGCAAGTCAGTTAAGAACAAATTCTTATGTACAATGACGGCCTAGGAACAGTTGAATCAACCGGTTTATCCTCATTAGCTGTGATAACCGTTGACAACCGTTGATAACAGACAGCTTCATAGCAGGAGATTCTTCCTTCAACCGGTTTATCCTCATTAGCTGTGATAACCGTTGATAACAGACAGCTTCATAGCAGGAGATTCTTCCTTCAAACGGTTTATCCTCATTAGCTGTGATAACCGTTGACAACCGTTGATAACAGACAGCTTCATAGCAGGAGATTCTTCCATCAACCGGTTTATCCTCATTAGCTGTGATAACCGTTGACAACAGGCAGCTTCATAGCAGGAGATTCTTCCATCAACCTTTCCTTGGCGATACTTTCTTCCTGCTCTACGACATAATGACCAAACCAGACGCGAGAATTTCCTTTCACCTTTATTTAACAAGGCGAGTCAGTTAAGAACAAATTCTTATTTACAACGACGGCCTAGGAACAGTGGGTTAACTGACTTGTTCAGGGGCAGAATGACAGATTTTGACCTTGTCAGCTCAGGGATTCGATCCAGCAACCTTTCAGGTTACTGGCTCACCGCTTTAACCACCTGCCTCCCCGTCCTCATTGGTTTTTAGGAGCATATACACACGTGGTTGATTGAAAGATGAACTGAGGTCCACACTCCGGGAGGTTGAGGTAATGCTGTAAAGTTGGTTGATGAACTGAGGTCCACACTCCGGGAGGTTGAGGTAAGGCTGTAAAGTTGATTGATGAACTGAGGTCCACACTCCGGGAGGTTGAGGTAAGGCTGTAAAGTTGGTTGATGAACTGAGGTCCACACTCCGGGAGGTTGAGGTAAGGCTGTAAAGTTGGTTGATGAACTGAGGTCCACACTCCGGGAGGTTGAGGTAATGCTGTAAAGTTGGTTGATTAACTGAGAGCCACACTCCGGGAGGTTGTAGTAATGCTGTAAAGTTGGTTGATGAACTGAGGTCCACACTCCGGGAGGTTGAGGTAAGGCTGTAAAGTTGGTTGATGAACTGAGGTCCACACTCCGGGAGGTTGAGGTAAGGCTGTAAAGTTGATTGATGAACTGAGGTCCACACTCCGGGAGGTTGAGGTAAGGCTGTAAAGTTGGTTGATGAACTGAGAGCCACACTCCGGGAGGTTGTAGGTAATGCTGTAAAGTTGGTTGATGAACTGAGGTCCACACTCCGGGAGGTTGAGGTAAGGCTGTAAAGTTGGTTGATGAACTGAGGTCCACACTCCGGGAGGTTGAGGTAAGGCTGTAAAGTTGGTTGCCAACCGCCAAATAAAGTCCAAAGAAGAAGAAGCCTTTAGGAAGGAGGAGGAGCCTTTAGGAAGGAGGAGCCTTTAGGAAGGAGGAGCATTTAGGAAGGAGGAGCCTTTAGGAAGGAGGAGCCTTTAGGAAGGAGGAGAAAGGAATTGGCATAAAATGGCATAAATGATTAAAATGGATTCATTGTCAGATTAATATAATTGGTTCAGATTTTGTTAAAATATTTCAACCCAATGTTTATATCCTGATCGTGTCTGAAACAGCAAGGAACTAAAATCAAATTAGCTAGCAACTCCTGTTTGGTCATAAATAGGAGATTCAAATGTCTTATACGCGTATGTGTCCAGTTGCTGGGGTAACGTTTTAATTTAGAAAACACTTAGATATTAAATTAAATATTTTGTTCCAAGAAGTAATCAAACAATGTAAACGTAGCCATCTTGTCTATTCCTCATCCCTCATTGATCGGAGTCAGGTCAGTGTACGCTTGATTGGTGGACACCCACCTGGCTCGTTAATTAATCCACCAATCAAGCGTCACTTTGAATGACACTCACCTGGCTCGACCAATGAGAGCAGATCAGAGATAGAAAAGACGGCGGTGAATACATCATGGAGCACGACGTGTATTTAATAACGGGAGCGTCTTGTGAATCCAATCGTTCTCGCTGCAACTGGACACATACATTTAAGAGAATGGCGCCATCTCCTAATATGCAGCTGCCTGAGATCAACGGTTATCACAGCCGATGAGGATAACCCGTTTGATTCCATTAACTATCACTTTACCTGGCTTTCTGTATTGGCTGCATCATTCTGGTGGTTGGCAACAGAACATAACGTACCACAATACTACAGCCGGCTTCAGCAACAACAACAAATGCATGTATAATCTCGAGGAACTATTGACCGAATGTAAAGTTAATTCGATAGAGAGGGTCACATTTAACGTCTGTATCCAACTTTTGTCAGAACAGCACCATGTTGAGTTAGACAGCGGCTTGTCATTAGACCACGCACGTCCTACCACTGTCTACAGAGCAGAAATACGGTGCGGTTCGGACAAAGTTTGGATTCAGACGTTTATTTGATAGTGAGGGTCACATTTCAATTTACGTTTGGTAAATAAGAGTATCTAGACATCACACACACACATGCTTTTGCGTAGCCGGCTATATGGTGGTAGGGTTATTTTCCGTCGCCGGCCACCAGAACTACTATATGCACAACTCAGGGAGTCCAACCAATACAGACACCTGATGTCGTGTTTCAAAGCTACACTGTACCATGCATTTCGATGGAACCACTATATACACACAAAAAATTTTCTGGCAATTTAACCATTCATTTTTACCAGCATTGATCCGTGTAGACGCGAGGGAAAAAAAGAGTGACGCTCGCAGCCCGTCTTCTCATTCTGCATTATATTCGTGCTTAAACACTTATCGTATGATTTTGGCCTTTACAGGTCTATATAAACCGTTCTGATATAGCTAACGTTTGAATAAATACGTTACAACAGTTAACTAGCTAGAGATCCATGTGGACCTAGCTACAAAGCGGTTTATAATTTGGCTAGATGTGCATTTATGATCTACCTGGATGCTTTTAATCATATCGTCTGTGTGACGTTTCCCTCCGACGTGTTCTCTTGTTTACCTTTTGACCAAAGATGGTTTAGATAAGTCTCGCTTTCAACCCAGTCTGTTTTGATGGCAGCAGTTTGATGCCGTCATTTCCGGTATGGGAAGGAACCCTTGTTCTGAGGTTTATTGGCAGACTTGAATGTCTATTGCCGCCACCTACTGTACAGGGTAGTGAACGACGTAAAAATAAAAATAATTTGGAGGAAACTACGTCATACGCTATACCAGGGGTTCTCAACTCTTAGCCTAAGAGGTCTGGAGACTATTGGTTTGCTGTTCTACCTGGTAATTAATTGCACACACCTTGTATCCCAGGTCTAAATCAGTCCCTCATTAGAGGGGCACAATGAAAAAGAAAAAACTATACTGTTTAAAAACCACATCCAGTCATAGTCCGGGACGTTCTTCGACAGGATTCCTAAGTCCCAAAGAGCGTTCAGCTGCACTTACAATGATGCCAATAGTCTCTTATTTATTTTCCGTTTGTGCTGTGCAGTTTATGACCGTTGCAATAAATTATACAGTCCACGTTTTTAACATGAAATAAATCAGGGTCCCTTGGTGCAGAGAAACATTCACTGGTGTGTAGGCTCTACTAGCATCGCGTCTTCAACGCCACTTGATCCTTTCCTTGTTCCCCACGGTAACCCACTCATTCTCACTCTCTGTGTTCTCATCTTCACCCGACCCACCATTAGCTTCAAACTGAACATCGGTTTCCCCCATCTTCCTTCAGAGGAAGCCTTCAAAATAAGACTAGAATGAGTTATGCATTCTACTGTGACAGAGAGTTATGCATTCTACTCTGACAGAGGGAGTTATGCATTCTACTCTGACAGAGGGAGTTATGCATTCTACTCTGTGACAGAGGGAGTTATGCATTCTACTCTGACAGAGGGAGTTATGCATTCTACTCTGACAGAGGGAGTTATGCATTCTACTCTGACAGAGGGAGTTATGCATTCTACTCTGACAGAGGGAGTTATGCATTCTACTCTGACGGAGGGAGTTATGCATTCTACTCTGACAGAGGGAGTTATGCATTCTACTCTGACAGAGGAGTTATGCATTCTACTCTGACAGAGGGAGGGAGTTATGCATTCTACTCTGACTGCATTCTACTCTGACAGAGGGAGTTATGCATTCTACTCTGACAGAGGGAGTTACTCTGCATTCTACTCTGACAGAGGGAGTTATGCATTCTACTCTGACAGAGGGAGGGAGTTATGCATTCTACTCTGTGACGGAGGGAGTTATGCATTCTACTCTGTGACAGAGGGAGTTATGCATTCTACTCTGACAGAGGAGTTATGCATTCTACTCTGACAGGGAGTTATGCATTCTACTCTGACAGAGGGAGTTATGCATTCTACTCTGACAGAGGGAGTTATGCATTCTACTCTGACAGAGGGAGTTATGCATTCTACTCTGACAGAGGGAGTTATGCATTCTACTCTGACGGAGGGAGTTATGCATTCTCTGTGACAGAGGGAGTTATGCATTCTACTCTCTGAGAGGGAGTTATGCATTCTACTCTGACAGAGGGAGTTATGCATTCTACTCTGACAGAGGGAGTTATGCATTCTACTCTCGGAGGGAGTTATGCATTCTACTCTGACAGAGGGAGTTATGCATTCTACTCTGTGACAGAGGGAGTTATGCATTCTACTCTGTGACGGAGGGAGTTATGCATTCTACTCTGACGGAGGGAGTTATGCATTCTACTCTGACAGAGGGAGTTATGCATTCTACTCTGATGAGGAGTTATGCATTCTCTGACGGAGGGAGTTATGCATTCTACTCTGACAGAGGGAGTTATGCATTCTACTCTGACAGAGGGAGTTATGCATTCTACTCGAGTGACACTCTGTGAGGGAGTGCATTCTACTCTCTGCATTGACGGAGGGAGTTATGCATTCTACTCTGTGACGGAGGGAGTTATGCATTCTACTCTCTGACAGAGGGAGTTATGCATTCTACTCTGTGACGGAGGGAGTTATGCATTCTACTCTGTGACGGAGGGAGTTATGCATTCTACTCTGTGACGGAGGGGTTAGCATTCTACTCTTGACAGAGGGAGTTTGCATTCTACTCTGACAGAGGGAGTTATGCATTCTACTCTGACAGAGGAGTTATGCATTCTAGTTATGCATTCTACTCTGACAGAGGGAGTTATGCATTATGCATTCTACTCTGACAGAGGGAGTTATGCATTCTACTCTGTGATGGAGGGAGTTATGCATTCTACTCTGACAGAGGGAGTTATGCATTCTACTCTGACAGAGGGAGTTATGCATTCTACTCTGACAGAGGGAGTTATGCATTCTACTCTGACAGAGGGAGTTATGCATTCTACTCTGACAGAGGGAGTTATGCATTCTACTCTGTGACAGAGGGAGTTATGCATTCTACTCTGACAGAGGGAGTTATGCATTCTACTCTGACAGAGGGAGTTATGCATTCTACTCTGACAGAGGGAGTTATGCATTCTACTCTGACAGAGGGAGTTATGCATTCACTTGACAGAGGGAGTTATGCATTCTACTCTGTGACAGAGGAGTTATGCATTCTACTGACAGAGGGAGTTATGACAGAGGGAGTTATGCATTCTACTCTGTGACAGAGGGAGTTATGCATTCTACTCTGTGACAGAGGGAGTTATGCATTCTACTCTGACAGAGGGAGTTATGCATTCTACTCTGTGACAGAGGGAGTTATGCATTCTACTGACGGAGGGAGTTATGCTGACATTCTACTCTGTGACGGAGGGAGTTATGCATTCTACTCTGGAGGGAGTTATGCATACTCTGACAGAGGGAGTTATGCATTCTACTCTGACAGAGGGGAGTGCATTCTACTCTGTGACGGAGGGAGTTATGCATTCTACTCTGACAGAGGGAGTTATGCATTCTACTCTCTGTGACTGACAGAGGGAGTTATGCATTCTACTCTGTGACAGAGGGAGTTATGCATTCTACTCTGTGACAGAGGGAGTTATGCATTCTACTCTGACAGAGGGAGTTATGCATTCTACTCTGACAGAGGGAGTTATGCATTCTACTCTGTGACAGAGGGAGTTATGCATTCTACTCTGACAGAGGAGTTATGCATTCTACTCTGACAGAGGGAGTTATGCATTCTACTCTGTGACTAGAGGGAGTTATGCATTCTACTCTGTGACAGAGGGAGTTATGCATTCTACTCTGACAGAGGGAGTTATGCATTCTACTCTGTGACAGAGGGAGTTATGCATTCTACTCTGACAGGGATTCTACTCTGACAGAGGGAGTTTCTGATGCATTCTACTCTGACAGAGGGAATGCATTCTACTCTGACAGAGGGAGTTATGCATTCTACTCTGACAGAGGAGTTATGCATTCTACTCTGACTGTGACAGAGGGAGTTATGCATTCTACTCTGACAGAGGGAGTTATGCATTCTACTCTGACAGAGGGAGTTATGCATTCTACTCTGACAGAGGGAGTTATGCATTCTACTCTGACAGAGGGAGTTATGCATTCTACTCTGACAGAGGGAGTTATGCATTCTACTCTGACAGAGGGAGTTATGCATTCTACTCTGTGACGGAGGGAGTTATGCATTCTACTCTGTGACGGAGGGAGTTATGCATTCTACTCTGTGACGGAGGGAGGCATTCTAGGGAGTTATGCATTCTACTCTGACAGAGGGAGTTATGCATTCTACTCTGACAGAGGAGAGCATTCTACTCTGTATGCATTCTTCTGCATTCTACTCTGTGACGGAGGAGTTATGCATTCTACTCTGAAGGAGGGAGTTATGCATTCTACTCTGTGACGGTGTGGGGTGAAAGGAGTTATGCATTCTACTCCGACAGAGTAGAGTTATGAATGTACTACCAGACAGTAGAAGCTGGCTCTCTATTGAATGACAGAACCATGTTAACAACAATCACCTGTTTATTAGGTGGACATGATAAAGACGACACAAGGCATCATGTGATTCAGATCAGAAGCAGCAATACGGGTCAAACACAGTGAGTTTACGTTCAAAATGGCACCCTGATAATCCCTGTAGAGAGTTTTGCCAGGACCCATGGCGTGCCCATAGTGCACACTACATAGGGAATAGGCTGCCCATAGTGCACACTACATAGGGAATAGGGTGCTCTAGGGAGTCATATCAGACACATCCTGTGTTTTACCTTCAATTCATTGCCTGTGTCCAAAACCCTGTCCAGCCTGTACTGGAGGAAACATATCAAGCACTCGTAAGTAGACTCACCTGTTTATTTAAAACATAACTTCATACTCTCATAGCCTATAGCTGTCTTTGTTAGTCAAGTTGCAGCACTGATGGGCTACAGCACACCAAGATGGTAAAACACAGTATCGCAGGCAAAGTGTTGCCAACATCTGTTAACATTCCCAAAATGTCCCGTTTTGGAAGATTCACGAAATCAGGAGGGGGTAAGCAAGAAATCCAGAATCCTCCAACCGGGATTTCTGGGAATCTTGGGAAGGAACTGGATTTCTGGGAATCTTGGGAAGGTACCCTATGCAGGTAGCATCAGGTCATGGGCGTGGTCACTGAGTGCTGCTGACCCCTGTTTGACCTCCAGGAAACACAGACCATCGCCATGGGAACTGAAAAAAGCAAACCGACAGCGTATTAGAATCCACCCCTCTCTAAATAATAGGAAACAACAGCCCCCCTGAGTTCCCTCTCTCTATAGAAAACAACAGCCCCCCTGAGTTCCCTCTCTCTATAGAAAACAACAGCCCCCCTGAGTTCCCTCTCTCTATAGAAAACAACAGCCCCCCCCCCTGAGTTCCCTCTCTCTATAGAAAACAACAGCCCCCCTGAGTTCCCTCTCTCTATAGAAAACAACAGCCCCCCCTGAGTTCCCTCTCTCTATAGAAAACAACAGCCCCCCTGAGTTCCCTCTCTCTATAGAAAACAACAGCCCCCTGAGTTCCCTCTCTCTATAGAAAACAACAGCCCCCTGAGTTCTCTCTCTATAGAAAACAACAGCCCCCTGAGTTCCCTCTCTCTATAGAAAAAACAGCCCCCCTGAGTTCCCCTCTCTATAGAAAACAACAGCCCCCCTGAGTTCCCTCTCTCTATAGAAAAAACAGCCCCCCTGAGTTCCCTCTCTCTATAGAAAACAACAGCCCCCTGAGTTCCCTCTCTCTATAGAAAACAACAGCCCCCCCTGAGTTCCCCTCTCTATAGAAAACAACAACCCCCCTGAGTTCCCCTCTCTATAGAAAACAACAACCCCCCCTGAGTTCCCTCTCTCTATAGAAAACAACAGCCCATTGGAAACGAAGGGACAAAACAGGGAGGGGCTACCATAACTAAACATCATCCAAAACAGGGAGGGGCTACCATAACTAAACATCGTCCAAAACAGGGAGGGGCTACCATAACTAAACATCGTCCAAAACAGGGAGGGGCTATCATAATGGGGCGGCAGGGTAGCCTAGTGGTTAGAACATTGGACTAGTAACAAAAAGGTTGCAAGTTCAAATCCCCGAGCTGACAAGGTACAAAATCTGTCGTTCTGCCCCTGAACAGGCAGTTAACCCACTGTTCCTAGGCCAGTTAACCCACTGTTCCTAGGCCAGTTAACCCACTGTTCCTAGGCCAGTTAACCCACTGTTCCTAGGCCAGTTAACCCACTGTTCCTAGGCCAGTTAACCCACTGTTCCTAGGCCAGTTAACCCACTGTTCCTAGGCCAGTTAACCCACTGTTCCTAGGCCAGTTAACCCACTGTTCCTAGGCCAGCCCCACTGTTCCTAGGCCAGTTAACCCACTGTTCCTAGGCCAGTTAACCCACTGTTCCTAGGCCAGTTAACCCACTGTTCCTAGGCCAGTTAACCCACTGTTCCTAGGCCAGTTAACCCACTGTTCCTAGGCCGTCATTGAAAATAAGAATTTGTTCTTAACTGACTTACCTAGTTAAATAAAGGTAAAAAAAGAATTTAAAAAAAGAACTAAACATCGTCCAAACCAGGGAGGGGCTACCATAACTAAACATCGTCCAAACCAGGGAGGGGCTACCATAACTAAACATCGTCCAAAACAGGGAGGGGCTACCATAACTAAACATCGTCCAAAACAGGGAGGGGCTACCATAACTAAACATCGTCCAAAACAGGGAGGGGCTACCGTCCAAAACAGGGAGGGGCTACCATAACTAAACACCGTCCAAAACAGGGAGGGGCTACCATAACTAAACATCGTCCAAAACAGGGAGGGGCTACCATAACTAAACACCGTCCAAAACAGGGAGGGGCTACCATAACTAAACATCGTCCAAAACAGGGAGGGGCTACCATAACTAAACATCGTCCAAAACAGGGAGGGGCTACCATAACTAAACATCGTCCAAAACAGGGAGGGGCTACCATAACTAAACATCGTCCAAAACAGGGAGGGGCTACCATAACTAAACATCGTCCAAAACAGGGAGGGGCTACCATAACTAAACATCGTCCAAACCAGGGAGGGGCTACCATAACTAAACACAGTCCAAAACAGGGAGGGGCTACCATAACTAAACATCGTCCAAAACAGGGAGGGGCTACCATAACTAAACATCGTCCAAAACAGGGAGGGGCTACCATAACTAAACATCGTCCAAAACAGGGAGGGGCTACCATAACTAAACATCGTCCAAAACAGGGAGGGGCTACCATAACTAAACATCGTCCAAAACAGGGAGGGGCTACCATAACTAAACATCGTCCAAAACAGGGAGGGGCTACCATAACTAAACATCGTCCAAAACAGGGAGGGGCTACCATAACTAAACATCGTCCAAAACAGGGAGGGGCTACCATAACTAAACATCGTCCAAAACCAGGGAGGGGCTACCATAACTAAACATCGTCCAAACCAGGGAGGGGCTACCATAACTAAACATTGTTCCAAACCAGGGAGGGGCTACCATAAAAACATCGTCCAAACCAGGGAGGGGCTACCATAAAAACATCGTCCAAAACAGGGAGGGGCTACCATAACTAAACATCGTCCAAACCAGGGAGGGGCTACCATAACTAAACATCGTCCAAAACAGGGAGGGGCTACCATAACTAAACATCGTCCAAAACAGGGAGGGGCTACCATAACTAAACATCGTCCAAAACAGGGAGGGGCTACCATAACTAAACATCGTCCAAAACAGGGAGGGGCTACCATAACTAAACATCGTCCAAAACAGGGAGGGGCTACCATAACTAAACATCGTCCAAACCAGGGAGGGGCTACCATAACTAAACATCGTCCAAAACAGGGAGGGGCTACCATAACTAAACATCGTCCAAAACAGGGAGGGGCTACCATAACTAAACATCGTCCAAAACAGGGAGGGGCTACCATAACTAAACATCGTCCAAAACAGGGAGGGGCTACCATAACTAAACATCGTCCAAAACAGGGAGGGGCTACCATAACTAAACATCGTCCAAAACAGGGAGGGGCTACCATAACTAAACATCGTCCAAAACAGGGAGGGGCTACCATAACTAAACATCGTCCAAAACAGGGAGGGGCTACCATAACTAAACATCGTCCAAACCAGGGAGGGGCTACCATAACTAAACATCGTCCAAACCAGGGAGGGGCTACCATAACTAAACATCGTCCAAAACAGGGAGGGGCTACCATAACTAAACATCGTCCAAAACAGGGAGGGGCTACCATAACTAAACATCGTCCAAAACAGGGAGGGGCTACCATAACTAAACATCGTCCAAAACAGGGAGGGGCTACCATAACTAAACATCGTCCAAAACAGGGAGGGGCTACCATAACTAAACATCGTCCAAAACAGGGAGGGGCTACCATAACTAAACATCGTCCAAAACAGGGAGGGGCTACCATAACTAAACATCGTCCAAAACAGGGAGGGGCTACCATAACTAAACATCGTCCAAAACAGGGAGGGGCTACCATAACTAAACATCGTCCAAAACAGGGAGGGGCTACCATAACTAAACATCGTCCAAAACAGGGAGGGGCTACCATAACTAAACATCGTCCAAAACAGGGAGGGGCTACCATAACTAAACATCGTCCAAAACAGGGAGGGGCTACCATAACTAAACATCGTCCAAAACAGGGAGGGGCTACCATAACTAAACATCGTCCAAAACAGGGAGGGGCTACCATAACTAAACATCGTCCAAAACAGGGAGGGGCTACCATAACTAAACATCGTCCAAAACAGGGAGGGGCTACCATAACTAAACATCGTCCAAAACAGGGAGGGGCTACCATAACTAAACATCGTCCAAAACAGGAAGGGGCTACCATAACTAAACATCGTCCAAAAGGAGACACTAGTTGTTTTTCGCTAAACGTTTTGCTACGCTGTGGATACACCTCTGGTGTCCTAACATGACTTGAGCCCGATCTCAAATCACAACCCCTAAGCACAGATCTGAGAAGAGTTGACAGGGTTAAGAAACCTGGTAATAGAGCTCCACATTGACCTCCTGATGATATCAACATATTGCTCATACCAATTAAATCCTTTCAGATCTCCACAAGTGCATAAAGTGATTGATTAGGGATTGGGCCAGTGTCTGTTCTCACCTGTTGTGACCACATACCAATTAAATCCTTTCAGATCTCCACAAGTGCATAAGGTGATTGATTAGGGATTGGGCCAGTGTCTGTTCTCACCTGTTGTGACCAGGCAGCAGTACGATGCTGAGGGTGTTGTCAGGTAGAGATCTGAACAGCTTCCCCACGCGCCGGTCCAACTTCCTCATCACGCACGCCACTTCCTGTTCCTCTCTTCTGGTTTCCTGCGACGACTCGTCCGGTGTCTCTCTGTCGGACCCAGTCGTCGTAGTAACCCAGGAGCACAGGTGGGGCGGAGTCAGGGCTCTGCGAGTGCTCACCTTCCTGTCCCAGAGTTCCACAGGTGAGCTGAGGACCGCGTCCACAGTGTCAGGACTATCATACTCTGGAAAAATGTGCACATTTTTAATATGATGATTAGCAAACCAATTGCATTTTAAAAATCATACTTTTTATATTTCGAACAACTAAAATTCAACGGCTAAAATTAGACCCAGGTCATGGATGATGAGCGGCCGTTAGAGTATTGGGCCGGTGACTTAAAAGGTTGCTGGTTCGAATCCCTGAGCCAACAAGGGTAAGTTGCTCCAGATAAGAGCGACTGCTAAATAAAATAATACAATAATAAATAATATAATAATAATAAATAATAATAATATTATAATAATAATATAAAATAATAATATAATAATAATAAAATAATAATAATTAAAATAATAATAATAATAATAATAATAAAAAGCTGTTGGTACATGTGAAGCTTTGACTCACTTAAGAAAGCATGTCTCCTACGTTTCTGTCTTCCAGAGTGCTTTGCAGGTAGAATTACGCCCTGAACCGTTCCGTACTGTCCGAAGGCCTCGCGGAGGTCCTCTTCACAGAGTCCGGCAGTCTTAGCATGGAGCCTCGCTCCAACATTGGCTTCGGCTGCTATCTCTGCTAGCATAGTTTTCACTTGGAGCAGAGTGCCATTGACTTCAACTGAGAGCTCTGCTAGCTTAGCAAATTTAGCTTTAGCATGTAGCCCAGATCCATTTGCTTCAGCTAGCTTAGCTTTAGCATTTAGAAAAGTTCCATTGACTTTCTCTAAGAGCCCCGAATGGTTCGCTTTAGCATGTAGCCTAGCTCTATTGACCTTAGCTGGGAGTGCTGCTATGTTAGCATTTAGCCCGGTCTCATTGACTTCAGCTGCCGCATTAGCATTTAGCCCAGTCCCATTGACTTTGGCTGCAAACTGTGCTGTTTTAGCGTTAGCCTTTAGCCCTGCGGCGTAGATGACGTTAGCATTTAGCGGGTCATCCTGCAGGGAACTCAGAAAGACGTCCAGATCCAACGTGGACTCCTTTACAGGTCTCTGGACCTGACCAGTAGGAGAGAGAACACACACTAGATTTACATTCAGAAAGAGCATGAGCAACAAGACAGAAGGGGAGAATTACTGGAAGCAAAGGTCAGAGGGAGAAATTAGAACAAGTCTATGAAAAAAGGACAGAGAGAGAAAGAGAGTGGGGAGACGGACAGTGTGAAAGAGACACAGGCAGGACAGAAAGCGATTGAGAGAGACAAAGCGATTGAGAGAGACACAAGGAGATTGAGAGAGACACAAAGAGATTGAGAGAGACACAGAGATTGAGAGAGAGACAGAGATTGAGAGAGACACAAAGAGATTGAGAGAGACACAGAGATTGAGAGAGAGACAGAGATTGAGAGAGACACAAAGAGATTGAGAGAGACTGAGAGAGACAGAAAGCGATTGAGAGAGGCAGAAAGCGATTGAGAGAGACAGAAAGAGATTGAGAGAGAAAGAGATTGAGAGGCAGAAAGAGATTGAGAGAGACAGAGATTGAGAGACAGAAAGAGATTGAGAGAGACAGAGATTGAGAGAGGCAGAAAGAGATTGAGAGAGACAAAGACATTGAGAGAGACAAAGCGATTGAGAGGCAGAAAGAGATTGAGAGAGACAAAGCGATTGAGAGAGACACAAGGAGATTGAGAGAGACACAAAGAGATTGAGAGAGACACAGAGATTGAGAGAGAGACAGAGATTGAGAGAGACACAAAGAGATTGAGAGAGACTGAGAGAGACAGAAAGCGATTGAGAGAGGCAGAAAGCGATTGAGAGAGACAGAAAGAGATTGAGAGAGAAAGAGATTGAGAGGCAGAAAGAGATTGAGAGAGACAGAGATTGAGAGAGGCAGAAAGAGATTGAGAGAGACAAAGCGATTGAGAGGCAGAAAGAGAGAGAGAGAGAGAGAGAGAGAGAGAGAGAGAGAGAGAGACACAGACAGAAAGATAGAGAGACAAAGTGATTGAGAGAGACAGAAAGCGATTGAGAGACAGAAAGCGATTGAGAGGCAGAAAGAGAGTGAGAGAGAGAGACACAGACAGAAAGATAGAGAGACAAAGCGATTGAGAGAGACAGAAAGCGATTGAGAGAGACAGAAAGCGATTGAGAGAGACAAAGAGATTGAGAGAGACAGAAAGAGATTGAGAGAGACAGAAAGAGATTGAGAGAGACAGAAAGAGATTGAGAGAGACAAGAAAGAGATTGAGACAGAAAGAGATTGAGAGAGACAGAAAGCGATTGAGAGAGGCAGAAAGAGAGTGAGAGAGAGACAGAAAGATAGAGAGACAAAGTGATTGAGAGAGACACAAAGCAAAAAAAAGAGAGGCAGAAAAAAAACCAGACAGGTACATGAGGGGGTTAGGAGAGAGAAACGTAGATAAACAGAAAACGAGGGACAGATCCAGACCTTGACGATGTGTCCGCTGTGTAGCAGTGTTCCGTTGAGCATCTCGACAGCCAGCACAGCTCCCTCCAGCAGCTCAAACTCTACCTCTGCATGCACCTGCCGAGTCATCACAGGGTCAAAGGTCAAACTCACATTTATGAAGCACATATACTCATAGGAAAGTAATCTTGATCACTAGTCACCAACTCTGGTTCTCATCAAGACTTTTATTAGTCGAATCAGGTGTTCGTGCTGGTCCAATGAAGTGGATGCTAAAGCTACTGTTTCACGAGCACAGACTGGAAAATGTTCTGGGATTCATCCAATAACATTGAGTAGTTTAGCTTCATCAATAAGTGCATTGTCGACGTCGTCTCCAGTGACCGTAAGTACGTACCCCAACCAGAAGCCATGGATTCTAGGCAGCATCCGCATTGAGTTGAAGGCTAGAGCTGCCACTTTCAAGGAGAGGGACATTAATCCGGAGGCTTATAAGAAATTCCGCTACGACATCCGACGAGCCATCAAACAGGCAAAGCGTCAATACAGGACTAAGATTGAATCCTACGACACCGGCTCTGATGCTCGAGGGATGTGACAGGGCTTGTAAACTATCACAGTATACAAAAGCCAAACCCAGCCACGAGCTGCCCAGCGACGCAACTTTACCAGACAAGCTAAATTGCTTCTATGCTCACTTCGAGGCAAGCAATGCTGAACCATGCATGAGAGCACCAGCTGTTCTGGACAACTGTGTGATCACGCTCTAGCCGATGTGAGTAAGACCAAGGCCGCAGGGCCAGACGGAATACCAAGACGCATACGCTGACCATCTGGCAGGTGTCTTCACTGACATTTTCAACCTAACCCGGTCTGTAATACCAACTTGTTTCAAGCAGACCACCATTGTCCCTGTGCCCAAAAACGCCCAGGTAACCTGCCTAAATGACTATGGCCCCGTAGCACTCACATATATAGCTATGAAATGCTTTGAAAGGCTGGTCATTGCTCACATCAACACCATCATCCCAGACACCCTGGACCCAATCCAATTCACATACCCAACAGATACACAGATGACTCAATCTCTATTGTACTCCACACTACCCTCACCCATCTGGACAAAAGGATTACCTACCGGTATGTGAGAATGCTGTCCATTGACTACAGCTCAGCATTCAACACCACAGTCACCTCCAAGCTCATCACTGAAGTCAGGACCCTGGGACTAAACACCTTCCTCTGCAACTGGATCTGGACTTACTGACGGGCCGGCTCCAGGCGTTAAGGGTAGGCAACAATACATCCGCCACGCTGACCAACAACACGGGCCGGCTCCAGGCGTTAAGGGGAGGCAACAATACATCCGCCAAGCTGACCAACAACACGGGCCGGCTCCAGACGTTAAGGGTAGGCAACAACACATCCGCCACGCTGACCAACAACACGGGCCGGCTCTAGGCGTTAAGGGTAGGCAACAACACATCCGCCACGCTGACCAACAACACGGGCCGCTCGGCTATGTGCTTAGTTCCATCATGTATTCATTGTCCACCCTACGACCGCGTGGCCGCGCACGACTCCAACACCATCATCAAATTTACCCGATGACACGACGGTGGTAGGGACTGATCACCGACGACGATGAAGCAGCCTATAGGGAGGAGATCAGAGGCCTGGCCGTGTGGTGCCAGGACAACAACCTCTCCCTCAACGTCAGAAAGACAAAGGAGTTGATCGTGGACTACAGGAAACGGAGGGGTGAGCCACGCCTCCAACCACATCAATGGGGCTGTAGAGGAGCAGGAAACGGAGGGGTGAGCCACGCCTCCAACCACATCAATGGGGCTGTAGCGGAGCAGGAAACGGAGGGGTGAGCCACGCCTCCAACCACATCAATGGGGCTGTAGTGGAGCAGGAAACGGAGGGGTGAGCCACGCCTCCAACCACATCAATGGGGCTGTAGTGGAGCAGGCCGAGAGCCTCCAACCACATCAATGGGGCTGTAGTGGAGCAGGCCGAGAGCCTCCAACCACATCAATGGGGCTGTAGTGGAGCAGGCCGAGAGCCTCCAACCACATCAATGGGGCTGTAGTGGAGCAGGCCGAGAGCCTCCAACCACATCAATGGGGCTGTAGTGGAGCAGGCCGAGAGCCTCCAACCACATCAATGGGGCTGTAGTGGAGCAGGCCGAGAGCCTCCAACCACATCAATGGGGCTGTAGTGGAGCAGGCCGAGAGCCTCCAACCACATCAATGGGGCTGTAGTGGAGCAAGCCGAGAGCCTCCAACCACATCAATGGGGCTGTAGTGGAGCAGGTAGAGAGCCTCCAACCACATCAATGGGGCTGTAGTGGAGCAGGCCGAGAGCCTCCAACCACATCAATGGGGCTGTAGTGGAGCAGGCCGAGAGCCTCCAACCACATCAATGGGGCTGTAGTGGAGCAGGCCGAGAGCCTCCAACCACATCAATGGGGCTGTAGTGGAGCAGGCCGAGAGCCTCCAACCACATCAATGGGGCTGTAGTGGAGCAGGTAGAGAACTTCCAAGATCCTCAGTATCCACATTACTAAGGAATGAACATAGTTCACCCACACAGTTGTGACGAGAGCACGACGGCGCCTCTTCCCCCTCAGGAGGCTGAGGAGATTTGGCCTCAGATCCTGTTCTACAGCTACACCATTGAGAGAATCTATGGACCCTCTGGGGAAAAATAAACTTGGTTTGAGCTTTGATATTGTCAAATGAGTTTTATACTCTGAAAATGAGAACCTAACGCCACACTCACACACCCCAGTACACACTACATACGCCCAGACACACACTCACACCCCAGTACACACTACATATGCCCAGACACACACTACACACGCCCAGACACACACTCACACCCCAGTACACACTACATACGCCCAGACGCATGCTGATGTGGTATATGGCCAATATACCACAGCTATGGGCTGTTCTTAGATACAGGCCATATACCACAAACCCCCGAGGTGCCTTATTGCTTATTGCTAAACTGGTTACTAACTTAATTAGAAGGGTAAAAATATTGGCTTTCAGCCAATCAGCATTGTGTAACTTTCTATCTATTTACCATGTTTATCTTTAACTCTGCTTTGTTGGAAAAGGACCCATAAGTCAGCATTTCTCTATTAATCTACACCTGTTGTTTACAAAGCATGTGACAAATAACATGATTTGGATGGAACAAAAGCCTGTACCCTGTACCCATCCCCCTGCGCCAGAACTCATAAAGCATCTCTGAGAAGGAGAGCTGATCTAGGATCATCTTAGCCTTTTAGGTTGCAATGAATGGACAAGGGGGACCTGATCCTAGATCAGCTCTACTGTGGTAACGAATGGACAAGGGGGACCTGATCCTAGATCAGCTCTACTGTAGTAACGAAAGGACAAGGGGGACCTGATCCTAGATCAGCTCTACTGTGGTAACGAAAGGACAAGGGGGACCTGATCCTAGATCAGCACTACTGTGGTAATGAATGGACAAGGGGGACCTGATCCTAGATCAGCACTACAAGGGGGACCTGATCCTAGATCAGCACTACTGTGGTAATGAATGGACAAGCGGGACCTGATCCTAGATTAGCTCTACTGTGGTAACGAAAGGACAAGGGGGACCTGATCCTAGATCAGCTCTACTGTGGTAACGAAAGGACAAGGGGGACCTGATCCTAGATCAGCACTACTGTGGTAATGAATGGACAAGGGGGACCTGATCCTAGATCAGCTCTACTGTGGTAATGAATGGACAAGGGGGACCTGATCCTAGATCAGCTCTACTGTGGTAACGAAAGGACAAGGGGGACCTGATCCTAGATCAGCACTACTGTGGTAACGAATGGACAAGGGGGACCTGATCCTTGATCAGCTCTACTGTGGTAATGAATGGACAAGGGGACCTGATCCTAGATCAGCTCTACTGTGGTAACGAAAGGACAAGGGGACCTGATCCTAGATCAGCACTACTGTGGTAACGAATGGACAAGGGGACCTGATCCTAGATCAGCTCTACTGTGGTAATGAATGGACAAGGGGACCTGATCCTAAATCAGCTCTACTGTGGTAACGAAAGGACAAGGGGGACCTGATCCTAGATCAGCTCTACTGTGGTAACGAAAGGACAAGGGGGACCTGATCCTAGATCAGCTCTACTGTGGTAACGAAAGGACAAGGGGGACCTGATCCTAGATCAGCTCTACTGTGGGAATGGACCTGATCCTAGATCAGCTCTACTGTGGTAATGAATGGACAAGGGGACCTGATCCTAGATCAGCTCTACTGTGGTAACGAAAGGACAAGGGGACCTGATCCTAGATCAGCACTACTGTGGTAACGAATGGACAAGGGGACCTGATCCTAGATCAGCTCTACTGTGGTAATGAATGGACAAGGGGACCTGATCCTAGACAGCTCTACTGTGGTAACGAAAGGACAAGGGGGACCTGATCCTAGATCAGCACTACTGTGGTAACGAATGGACAAGGGAGACCTGATCCTAGATCAGCTCTACTGTGGTAACGAATGGACAAGGGGGACCTGATCCTAGATCAGCTCTACTGTAGTAACGAAAGGACAAGGGGGACCTGATCCTAGATCAGCTCTACTGTGGTAACGAAAGGACAAGGGGGACCTGATCCTAGATCAGCACTACTGTGGTAATGAATGGACAAGGGGGACCTGATCCTAGATCAGCACTACAAGGGGGACCTGATCCTAGATCAGCACTACTGTGGTAATGAATGGACAAGCGGGACCTGATCCTAGATTAGCTCTACTGTGGTAACGAAAGGACAAGGGGGACCTGATCCTAGATCAGCTCTACTGTGGTAACGAAAGGACAAGGGGGACCTGATCCTAGATCAGCTCTACTGTGGTAACGAATGGACCTGATCCTAGATCAGCTCTACTGTGGTAATGAATGGACAAGGGGGACCTGATCCTAGATCAGCTCTACTGTGGTAACGAAAGGACAAGGGGGACCTGATCCTAGATCAGCACTACTGTGGTAACGAATGGACAAGGGGGACCTGATCCTTGATCAGCTCTACTGTGGTAATGAATGGACAAGGGGGACCTGATCCTAGATCAGCTCTACTGTGGTAACGAAAGGACAAGGGGGACCTGATCCTAGATCAGCACTACTGTGGTAACGAATGGACAAGGGGGACCTGATCCTAGATCAGCTCTACTGTGGTAATGAATGGACAAGGGGGACCTGATCCTAAATCAGCTCTACTGTGGTAACGAAAGGACAAGGGGGACCTGATCCTAGATCAGCTCTACTGTGGTAACGAAAGGACAAGGGGGACCTGATCCTAGATCAGCTCTACTGTGGTAACGAAAGGACAAGGGGGACCTGATCCTAGATCAGCTCTACTGTGGTAACGAATGGACCTGATCCTAGATCAGCTCTACTGTGGTAATGAATGGACAAGGGGGACCTGATCCTAGATCAGCTCTACTGTGGTAACGAAAGGACAAGGGGGACCTGATCCTAGATCAGCACTACTGTGGTAACGAATGGACAAGGGGGACCTGATCCTAGATCAGCTCTACTGTGGTAATGAATGGACAAGGGGGACCTGATCCTAGATCAGCTCTACTGTGGTAACGAAAGGACAAGGGGGACCTGATCCTAGATCAGCACTACTGTGGTAACGAATGGACAAGGGAGACCTGATCCTAGATCAGCTCTACTGTGGTAACGAATGGACAAGGGGGACCTGATCCTAGATCAGCTCTACTGTGGTAATGAATGGACAAGGGGGACCTGATCCTAGATCAGCTCTACTGTGGTAATGAATGGACAAGGGGGACCTGATCCTAGATCAGCTCTACTGTGGTAACGAATGGACAAGTGGGACCTGATCCTAGATCTGCTCTACTGTGGTAATGAATGGACAAGTGGGACCTGATCCTAGATCTGCTCTACTGTGGTAATGAATGGACAAGGGGGACCTGATCCTAGATCAGCTCTACTGTGGTAACGAATGGACAAGGGGGACCTGATCCTAGATCAGCTCTACTGTGGCGCTTTATGGCTTCTGATTTCTGGTCACGTACCCTCTGAGTAGCGTTCAACAGCTTGACAGCTCGTACGGTTCCACAGCTGCTGAACAGCCTCCTCACAGCCCTCTCTGTGTAGTCGCTAGGCAACGGCCCTGCAAACACCACACACATCTCTCTCATACGCTGAGACATCTGGAACACACGACAAGACACGCACATACAAAGTTCATTAAGACAGACATCAACATGTATACAGTTAGCGCCCCCTATTGGAATATAGTCATAACATCCAACAGTTCAGTATACAGTTAGCGCCCCCTATTGGAATATAGTCATAACATCCAACAGTTCAGTATACAGTTAGCGCCCCCTATTGGAATATAGTCATTACATCCAACAGTTCAGTATACAGTTAGCGCCCCCTATTGGAATATAGTCATAACATCCAACAGTTCAGTATACAGTTAGCGCCCCCTATTGGAATATAGTCATAACATCCAACAGTTCAGTATACAGTTAGCGCCCCCTATTGGAATATAGTCATAACATCCAACAGTTCAGTATACAGTTAGCGCCCCTATTGGAATATAGTCATAACATCCAACAGTTCAGTATACAGTTAGCGCCCCTATTGGAATATAGTCATAACATCCAACAGTTCAGTATACAGTTAGCGCCCCCTATTGGAATATAAAGTCATAACATCCAACAGTTCAGTATACAGTTAGCGCCCCCTATTGGAATATAAAGTCATTACATCCAACAGTTCAGTATACAGTTAGCGCCCCCTATTGGAATATAGTCATAACATCCAACAGTTCAGTATACAGTTAGCGCCCCTATTGGAATATAGTCATAACATCCAACAGTTCAGTATACAGTTAGCGCCCCTATTGGAATATAGTCATAACATCCAACAGTTCAGTATACAGTTAGCGCCCCTATTGGAATATAGTCATAACATCCAACAGTTCAGTATACAGTTAGCGCCCCCTATTGGAATATAGTCATTACATCCAACAGTTCAGTATACAGTTAGCGCCCCCTATTGGAATATAGTCATAACATCCAACAGTTCAGTATACAGTTAGCGCCCCCTATTGGAATATAGTCATTACATCCAACAGTTCAGTATACAGTTAGCGCCCCCTATTGGAATATAAAGTCATTACATCCAACAGTTCAGTATACAGTTAGCGCCCCCTATTGGAATATAAAGTCATAACATCCAACAGTTCAGTATACAGTTAGCGCCCCCTATTGGAATATAAAGTCATAACATCCAACAGTTCAGTATACAGTTAGCGCCCCCTATTGGAATATAAAGTCATTACATCCAACAGTTCAGTATACAGTTAGCGTCCCCTATTGGAATATAGTCATAACATCCAACAGTTCAGTATACAGTTAGCGCCCCCTATTGGAATATAGTCATAACATCCAACAGTTCAGTATACAGTTAGCGCCCCCTATTGGAATATAGTCATAACATCCAACAGTTCAGTATACAGTTAGCGCCCCCTATTGGAATATAAAGTCATAACATCCAACAGTTCAGTATACAGTTAGCGCCCCCTATTGGAATATAGTCATAACATCCAACAGTTCAGTATACAGTTAGCGCCCCCTATTGGAATATAGTCATAACATCCAACAGTTCAGTATACAGTTAGCGCCCCTATTGGAATATAGTCATAACATCCAACAGTTCAGTATACAGTTAGCGCCCCTATTGGAATATAGTCATAACATCCAACAGTTCAGTATACAGTTAGCGCCCCTATTGGAATATAGTCATAACATCCAACAGTTCAGTATACAGTTAGCGCCCCCTATTGGAATATAGTCATAACATCCAACAGTTCAGTATACAGTTAGCGCCCCCTATTGGAATATAGTCATAACATCCAACAGTTCAGTATACAGTTAGCGCCCCCTATTGGAATATAGTCATAACATCCAACAGGACTAGTTCAGTATACAGTTAGCGCCCCCTATTGGAATATAGTCATAACATCCAACAGTTCAGTATACAGTTAGCGCCCCCTATTGGAATATAGTCATAACATCCAACAGTTCAGTATACAGTTAGCGCCCCCTATTGGAATATAGTCATAACATCCAACAGTTCAGTATACAGTTAGCGCCCCCTATTGGAATATAGTCATAACATCCAACAGTTCAGTATACAGTTAGCGCCCCCTATTGGAATATAGTCATGACATCCAACAGTTCAGTATACAGTTAGCGCCCCCTATTGGAATATATAGTCATAACATCCAACAGTTCAGTATACAGTTAGCGCCCCCTATTGGAATATAAAGTCATAACATCCAACAGTTCAGTATACAGTTAGCGCCCCCTATTGGAATATAGTCATAACATCCAACAGTTCAGTATACAGTTAGCGCCCCCTATTGGAATATAAAGTCATAACATCCAACAGTTCAGTATACAGTTAGCGCCCCTATTGGAATATAGTCATAACATCCAACAGTTCAGTATACAGTTAGCGCCCCTATTGGAATATAAAGTCATAACATCCAACAGTTCAGTATACAGTTAGCGATTCCCCTATTGGAATATAGTCATAACATCCAACAGTTCAGTATACAGTTAGCGCCCCTATTGGAATATAAAGTCATTACATCCAACAGTTCAGTATACAGTTAGCGCCCCTATTGGAATATAAAGTCATTACATCCAACAGTTCAGTATACAGTTAGCGCCCCCTATTGGAATATAAAGTCATAACATCCAACAGTTCAGTATACAGTTAGCGCCCCCTATTGGAATATAAAGTCATAACATCCAACAGTTCAGTATACAGTTAGCGCCCCCTATTGGAATATAAAGTCATTACATCCAACAGTTCAGTATACAGTTAGCGTCCCCTATTGGAATATAGTCATTACATCCAACAGTTCAGTATACAGTTAGCGCCCCCTATTGGAATATAGTCATTACATCCAACAGTTCAGTATACAGTTAGCGCCCCCTATTGGAATATAAAGTCATAACATCCAACAGTTCAGTATACAGTTAGCGCCCCCTATTGGAATATAGTCATAACATCCAACAGTTCAGTATACAGTTAGCGCCCCCTATTGGAATATAGTCATAACATCCAACAGTTCAGTATACAGTTAGCGCCCCCTATTGGAATATAGTCATAACATCCAACAGTTCAGTATACAGTTAGCGCCCCCTATTGGAATATAGTCATGACATCCAACAGTTCAGTATACAGTTAGCGCCCCCTATTGGAATATAGTCATAACATCCAACAGGACTAGTTCAGTATACAGTTAGCGCCCCCTATTGGAATATAGTCATAACATCCAACAGTTCAGTATACAGTTAGCGCCCCCTATTGGAATATAGTCATAACATCCAACAGTTCAGTATACAGTTAGCGCCCCCTATTGGAATATAGTCATAACATCCAACAGTTCAGTATACAGTTAGCGCCCCCTATTGGAATATAGTCATAACATCCAACAGTTCAGTATACAGTTAGCGCCCCCTATTGGAATATAAAGTCATAACATCCAACAGTTCAGTATACAGTTAGCGCCCCCTATTGGAATATAGTCATAACATCCAACAGGACTAGTTCAGTATACAGTTAGCGCCCCCTATTGGAATATAGTCATAACATCCAACAGGACTAGTTCAGTATACAGTTAGCGCCCCCTATTGGAATATAGTCATAACATCCAACAGTTCAGTATACAGTTAGCGCCCCCTATTGGAATATAGTCATAACATCCAACAGTTCAGTATACAGTTAGCGCCCCCTATTGGAATATAGTCATAACATCCAACAGTTCAGTATACAGTTAGCGCCCCCTATTGGAATATAGTCATGACATCCAACAGTTCAGTATACAGTTAGCGCCCCCTATTGGAATATATAGTCATAACATCCAACAGTTCAGTATACAGTGTAGCGCCCCTATTGGAATATAAAGTCATAACATCCAACAGTTCAGTATACAGTTAGCGCCCCCTATTGGAATATAGTCATAACATCCAACAGTTCAGTATACAGTTAGCGCCCCCTATTGGAATATAAAGTCATAACATCCAACAGTTCAGTATACAGTTAGCGCCCCCTATTGGAATATAGTCATAACATCCAACAGTTCAGTATACAGTTAGCGCCCCCTATTGGAATATAGTCATAACATCCAACAGGACTAGTTCAGTATACAGTTAGCGCCCCCTATTGGAATATAGTCATAACAAGTCATTATATGACAGACAGAGAGGTAGACAGATTCATACTGTGTGGTAGTGATAGATATGATAGAGGTAGACTGATTCATATACCGTGTGGTAGTGATAGATATGATAGACTGAGAGGTAGACAGATTCATACCGTGTGGTAGTGATAGATATGATAGAGGTAGACAGATTCATACCGTGTGGTAGTGATAGATATGATAGAGGTAGACAGATTCATACTGTGTGGTAGTGATAGATATGATAGAGGTAGACAGATTCATACTGTGTGGTAGTGATAGAGGTAGACTGATTCATACTGTGTGGTAGTGATAGATATGATAGAGGTAGACTGATTCATACTGTGTGGTAGTGATAGATATGATAGAGGTAGACGGATTCATACCGTGTGGTAGTGCTGGTCAGTAGAGATCATAGCCTTCAGATGGTCAGAGAAGGAAGACAACTGGACAACGCTGAAGGAGTGAGAGTCTAGTCCTCTTTTAAAGGAAGACAAGACCTGGAGGAGAGAATGAGGGATAGTTAGGGTGGAGGGTTTAGGAGGTAGGGTGGAGGGTTTAGGAGGTAGGGTGGAGGGTTTAGGAGGTAGGGTGGAGGGTTTAGGAGGTAGGGTGGAGGGTTTAGGAGGTAGGGTGGAGGGTTTAGGAGTTAGGGTGGAGGGTTTAGGAGGTAGGGTGGAGGGTTTAGGAGTTAGGGTGGAGGGTTTAGGAGGTAGGGTGGAGGGTTTAGGAGGTAGGGTGGAGGGTTTAGGAGGTAGGGTGGAGGGTTGGAGGTTAGGCGGGTTAGGCTACTTTTCCCCAGTGGGAATCGAACCCACAACCCTGGTGTGTTGCAAGTGCCATGCTCTACCAACTGAGCTCCATGGGAGCCCCTTACCCATCACGCGTCTCACCTCTCTGTCTGAGCTGTGCCACTGCTGATTGGACAGATCCAGGGTGTTGTCAGCACGCTTCCCTATAAACACAGCTGATTGGCCAGAACTCTTCAGAGCCTCGGCGAACCTGAGAGAGCAACAGCAGTGTTGTTACTACGAGAGAGAAATGAGAGACACACTAGGAGCTCAGATGCTCAGATCCTTTAATAACCATTTACACAGACGAGCTCTTCATCACCCTTTTCCAGGTGTTCTACTCTGCTAGCCAGCACCTCTCCTAAACAGGTGTTCTACTCTGCTAGCCAGCACCTCTCCTAAACAGGTGTTCTACTCCCCTAGCCAGCATCTCTCCTAAACAGGTGTTCTACTCCCCTAGCCAGCACCTCTCCTAAACAGGTGTTCTACTCCCCTAGCCAGCATCTCTCCTAAACAGGTGTTCTACTCTGCTAGCCAGCACCTCTCCTAAACAGGTGTTCTACTCCCCTAGCCAGCACCTCTCCTAAACAGGTGTTCTACTCCTCTAGCCAGCACCTCTCCTAAACAGGTGTTCTACTCCCCTAGCCAGCACCTCTCCTAAACAGGTGTTCTACTCCCCTAGCCAGCACCTCTCCTAAACAGGTGTTCTACTCCCCTAGCCAGCATCTCTCCTAAACAGGTGTTCTACTCGCCCCAGGCCAGCATCTCTCCTAAACAGGTTTGTTCTACTGCCTGTTAGCCAGCACCTCTCCTAAACAGGTGTTCTACTCCCCCTAGCCAGCATCTCTCCTAAACAGGTGTTCTACTCCCCTAGCCAGCACCTCTCCTAAACAGGTGTTCTACTCCCTAGCCAGCATCTCTCCTAAACAGGTTACTCCCCTAGCCAGCACCTCTCCTAAACAGGTGTTCTACTCCCCTAGCCAGCACCTCTCCTAAACAGGTGTTCTACTCCCCTAGCCAGCACCTCTCCTAAACAGGTGTTCTACTCCCCTAGCCAGCACCTCTCCTAAACAGGTGTTCTACTCCCCTAGCCAGCACCTCTCCTAAACAGGTCCAGTTCTACTCCCCTAGCCAGCACCTCTCCTAAACAGGTGTTCTACTCCCCTAGCCAGCACCTCTCCTAAACAGGTGTTCTACTCCCCTAGCCAGCACCTCTCTAAACAGGTGTTCTACTCCCCTAGCCAGCATCTCTCCTAAACAGGTGTTCTACTCCCCTAGCCAGCATCTCTCCTAAACAGGTGTTCTACTCCCCTAGCCAGCACCTCTCCTAAACAGGTGTTCTACTCCCCTAGCCAGCATCTCTCCTAAACAGGTGTTCTACTGGTAGCCAGCACCTCTCCTAAACAGGTGTTCTACTCCCCTAGCCAGCATCTCTCCTAAACAGGTGTTCTACTCCCCTAGCCAGCACCTCTCCTAAACAGGTGTTCTACTCCCCTAGGTCCAGGTGTACTCCCTAGCCAGCACCTCTCCTAAACAGGTGTAGCCAGCACCTCTCCTAAACAGGTGTTCTACTCCCCTAGCCAGCACCTCTCCTAAACAGGTGTTCTACTCCCCTGCCAGCACCTCTCCTAAACAGGTGTTCTACTCCCCTAGCCAGCATCTCTCCTAAACAGGTGTTCTACTCCAGTAGCCAGCATCTCTCCTAAACAGGTGTTCTACTCCCCTAGCCAGCACCTCTCCTAAACAGGTGTTCTACTCCCCTAGCCAGCATCTCTCCTAAACAGGTGTTCTACTCCCCTAGCCAGCACCTCTCCTAAACAGGTGTTCTACTCCCCTAGCCAGCATCTCTCCTAAACAGGTGTTCTACTCCCCTAGCCAGCACCTCTCCTAAACAGGTGTTCTACCTGGTCCCTCCTCCCCTAGCCAGCACCTCTCCTAAACAGGTGTTCTACTCCCCTAGCCAGCACCTCTCCTAAACAGGTGTTCTACTCCCCTAGCCAGCACCTCTCCTAAACAGGTGTTCTACTCCCCTAGCCAGCACCTCTCCTAAACAGGTGTTCTACTCCCCTAGCCAGCACCTCTCCTAAACAGGTGTTCTACTCCCCTAGCCAGCACCTCTCCTAAACAGGTGTTCTACTCCCCTAGCCAGCACCTCTCCTAAACAGGTGTTCTACTCCCCTAGCCAGCACCTCTCCTAAACAGGTGTTCTACTCCCCTAGCCAGCACCTCTCCTAAACAGGTGTTCTACTCCCCTAGCCAGCACCTCTCCTAAACAGGTGTCTCTCCCCTAGCCAGCACCTCTCCTAAACAGGTGTTCTACTCCCCTAGCCAGCACCTCTCCTAAACAGGTGTTCTACTCCCCTAGCCAGCACCTCTCCTAAACAGGTGTTCTACTCCCCTAGCCAGCACCTCTCCTAAACAGGTGTTCTACTCCCTAGCCAGCACCTCTCCTAAACAGGTGTTCTACTCCCCTAGCCAGCACCCTCCTAAACAGGTGTTCTACTCCCCTAGCCAGCACCTCTCCTAAACAGGTGTTCTACTCCCCTAGCCAGCACCTCTCCTAAACAGGTGTTCTACTCCCCAGCCAGCACCTCTCCTAAACAGGTGTTCTACTCCCCTAGCCAGCACCTCTCCTAAACAGGTGTTCTACTCCCCTAGCCAGCACCTCTCCTAAACAGGTGTTCTACTCCCCTAGCCAGCACCTCTCCTAAACAGGTGTTCTACTCCCTAGCCAGCACCTCTCCTAAACAGGTGTTCTACTCCCCTAGCCAGCACCTCTCCTAAACAGGTGTTCTACTCCCCTAGCCAGCACCTCTCCTAAACAGGTGTTCTACTCCCCTAGCCAGCACCTCTCCTAAACAGGTGTTCTACTCCCCTAGCCAGCACCTCTCCTAAACAGGTGTTCTACTCTCCTAGGCACCTCTCCTAAACAGGTGTTCTACTCTGTCTAGCCAGCACCTCTCCTAAACAGGTGTTCTACTCTGCTAGCCAGCACCTCTCCTAAACAGGTGTTCCACTCTGCTAGCCAGCACCTCTCCTAAACAGGTGTTCTACTCTGCTAGCCAGCACCTCTCCTAAACAGGTGTTCCACTCTGCTAGCCAGCACCTCTCCTAAACAGGTGTTCCACTCTGCTAGCCAGCACCTCTCCTAAACAGGTGTTCTACTCCCCTAAACAGGTGTTCTACTCCCCTAGCCAGCACCTCTCCTAAACAGGTGTTCTCCTCTCCTAGCCAGCACCTCTCCTAAACAGGTGTTCTACTCCCCTAGCCAGCACCTCTCCTAAACAGGTGTTCTACTCCCCTAGCCAGCACCTCTCCTAAACAGGTGTTCTACTCCCCTAGCCAGCACCTCTCCTAAACAGGTGTTCTACTCCCCTAGCCAGCACCTCTCCTAAACAGGTGTTCTCCTCCTCTAGCCAGCACCTCTCCTAAACAGGTGTTCTACTCCCCTAGCCAGCACCTCTCCTAAACAGGTGTTCTACTCCCCTAGCCAGCACCTCTCCTAAACAGGTGTTCTACTCCCCTAGCCAGCACCTCTCCTAAACAGGTGTTCTACTCCCCTAGCCAGCACCTCTCCTAAACAGGTGTTCTCTTCCCCTAGCCAGCACCTCTCCTAAACAGGTGTGTTTATTTCGCCTCCAGGCTAATACAAGAGGAACCACATATGGAAAAGAGGGGAAGGGTTTGATGGTCGTACCTGTTGTTGTTGTTGTGTGTAGATGTTGCTCTGTTGACAGGAGGCTGGTACATGGTAGGACTCCAACCCCACAGCTCTTTACAATACAGCTCCACTACCTGATACAGAACACACACTCGTTACTCAGCCTGGGAGTCTGTGTGTGTGTGTAGTGGTCCAGTGTGTGTCGTGGTCCAGTGTGTGTACCTGTCGTGGTCCAGTGTGTGTACCTGTCGTGGTCCAGTGTGTGTACCTGTCGTGGTCCAGTGTGTGTGTGTCGTGGTCCAGTGTGTGTGTGTCGTGATCCAGTGTGTGTGTGTCGTGGTCCAGTGTGTGTCGTACCTGTCGTGGTCCAGTGTGTGTTGTACCTGTCGTGGTCCAGTGTGTGTTGTACCTGTCGTGGTCCAGTGTGTGTATCGTGGTCCAGTGTGTGTGTGTCGTGGTCCAGTGTGTGTGTGTCGTGGTCCAGTGTGTACACGTACCTGTCGTGGTCCAGTGTGTGTGTCGTACCTGTCGTGGTCCAGTGTGTGTATCGTGGTCCAGTGTGTGTGTGTCGTGGTCCAGTGTGTGTGTCGTACCTGTCGTGGTCCAGTGTGTGTGTCGTACCTGTCGTGGTCCAGTGTGTATGAAGTACTGGGCCAGTTCCAGGGCAGCCTGGGCGTCCTCTGTGGGGTCATGACCTTTCCTCTCCTCCGTCTGGATCTGCTTCCTGTGGGTCACAAACATGAGAGTTGGGTGAAGTTGCCCCTAGACACTGATCTTGGGTCAGTTCAGCATTGTCCTCAACTAATAGTTAAGGTTAGGATTAGGGGAGGGGGAAGCTGATCCTAGATCTGCACCTATTGGGGAACCCCCCACTAATAGTTAAGGTTAGGATTAGGGGAGGGGGAAGCTGATCCTAGATCTGTACCTATAGGGGAACCCCCCACTAATAGTTAAGGTTAGGATTAGGGGAGGGGGAAGCTGATCCTAGATCTGTACCTATTGGGGAAACCCCCCCCCACTAATAGTTAAGGTTAGGATTAGGGGAGGGGGAAGCTGATCCTAGATCTGTACCTATTGGGGAACCTCCCCCCCACTAATAGTTAAGGTTAGGATTAGGGGAAAGGGAAGGGGAAGCTGATCCTAGATCTGTGTGGTCAGTGTATGTGTGTGTGGTCAGTGTGTGTGTGGTGAGTGTGTGTGTGTGTGGTCAGTGTGTGTGTGGTCAGTGTGTGTGTGTGGTCAGTGTGTGTGTGTGGTCAGTGTGTGTGTGTGTGGTCAGTGTGTCAGTGTGTGTGTGTGTTGTCAGTGTGTGTGTGTGTTGTCAGTGTGTGTGTGTGTGTTGTCAGTGTGTGTCATCAGTGTGTGTGTGTGTGTGTTGTGTTGTCAGTGTGTGTGTTGTGAACTCACTTGAGCACGGTCTCAGCCAGCACCTTGAGTTTAAACCTCCGTCCAAACTCTCTCCTGTACAGCAGGGAGGTGTCAATCACATGGGGGTGGATCAGCTGGGAGGAGACAACACAACAGGTCACAGATGAGGGGTTTTGAGGTCAGGGGTCAGCTGAGACGAGACAACAGGTCACAGATGAGGGGTTTTGAGGTCAGGGGTCAGCTGAGACGAGACAACAGGTCACAGATGAGGGGTTTTGAGGTCAGGGGTCAGCTGACGCGAGACAACAGGTCACAGATCAGGGGTTTTGAGGTCAGGGGTCAGCTGAGACGAGACCGGATCTAATACAGTAGCAAAACGCTTTTCAATGGAAAACTAAAAACAAGGGTTTCTTATTTGACAAATTCAGTTCGGTCCCTCCTCGTTTTGGCCCGTTTAGTTCCCAGTGAATATGACCTATATATTCCAGATCGAAATTAATAGATTTGACATGATTCCTATTCTACCTGACAGTCATATCTGTTCTACAACATAAATTTCTATCTGAACATTCTGTAACGTTATATTCTCCTGAACAGGCCTCGGGCATTGCTGCTAGTTGCCATTGCAACCACTATCGTCATGGCTACATTGGTAAAACCACGGCGACTCACGTTCAGGGCCACCAGGTCGTTCTCAAGGGAGTGGCCAACCAGGACCGCGTCCCGGGGCAACACTTTCTTGAGCTTTGATTGGACTTCTCTCAGGGTGGTGGTGATTGGCTGCAGCATTGCACGGGTGATACCAGAGAACCTATCAGGGGAGAGGAGAGGTTACGTACAGATATTGAGAAGCAAACATACACACACACACACACTCCGCTTACTGTGTAAGGTAGTGTAGGATGCGGTTGGGAGGTTTGACCAGCTCGTCCAGAACACAGCTCCCTCTGCTGTCTACTAGAGAGATGCGTGTCAGCTCGTTGCCACATTCTGTCAGACACTACACACACACACACATACACACACACGTTAGACACCGAGCAATAACTAGAGAACAAAATGGAGGTTTCATCTACTGTTAATCAAATCTATGAATGATATGACATGAATATATATGCTCTCTCTAATTCTCTCTTTCTTTCTCTCTCTCGGAGGACCTGAGCCCTAGGACTGTGCCCCAGGACTACCTGACATGATGACTCCTTGCTGTCCCCGGTCCACCTGGCCATGCTGCTGCTCCAGTTTCAACTGACCTGAGCCCTAGGACCATGCCCCAGGACTACCTGACATGATGACTCCTTGCTGTCCCCGGTCCACCTGACTGTGCTGCTGCTCCAGTTTCAACTGTTCTGCCTTGTTATTATTCAACCATGCAGGTCATTTATGAACATTTGAACATCTTGGCCATGTTCTGTTATAATCTCCACCCGGCACAGCCAGAAGAGGACTGGCCACCCCACATAGCCTGGTTCCTCTCTAGGTTTCTTCCTAGGTTTTGGCCTTTCTAGGGAGTTTTTCCTAGCCACCGTGCTTCTACACCTGCATTGCTTGCTGTTTGGGGTTTTAGGCTGGGTTTCTGTACAGCACTTTGAGATATCAGCTGATGTACGAAGGGCTATATAAATAAATTTGATTTGAATATGGGATGTCACAATGAATGGCACCCTATTCCCTATATAGTGCACTACTTTGAACCAGAGCCCTATGACTGACTACTGTCAGTCGTGTCCTTACCATCTCACAGTCCAGCCCATAGAGAGGACTACTGTCAGTCACACAGTCGTCACTGTCTGTACACACAAACCCCTCACTGCCAGGCATACCTGGAAAACACACCAGAGAGACATGAGAGAGAGTCCAGTGTGAGTGTCCAGTGTGAGTGTCCAGTGTGAGTGTGAGTGTCCAGTGTGTGTGTACAGTGTGTGTGTGTCCAGTGTACAGTGTGTGTGTGAGTGTACAGTGTGTGTGTACAGTGTGTGTGTGTGTCCAGTGTGTGTGTGTGAGAGTGTCCAGTGTGTGTGTGTGTCTCACCGCGGACAGGGAAGTGTTTCTTGATCATCTCCTCCTGGGTGAGGAGGTATCCAGTCAGCCCTCTGGTCTCCAGACCAAACTTCCTGATCACTGGGTGCCACTGCAGACCTACACACACACACACACACACACACACACACACACACACACACACACACACACACACACACACACACACACACACACACACACACGCACACACAGGTACAAAACACACTCCGGAAATCAACATCCTAACAATTAGACCCAGAGGAAATTCCTCCTTGCGCCGAGAGTGGCTGATTTTTAAGTCTCTGGCAGGGCTACCCATACATACCTCCCTCTGGCTGAGCACTCTTCTGGTCTCCTAGCGCATCGGCAGGACTGTTGTTGACAACTTCACTGCTAAATATCTCAGAAATCATGTTGCCAGGCGATGGAGTATAACTGTGTCTCTGAGGTCAGAGGGGGGGGGGGGTGTCACGGTGGAATCTTATGCAATATGACTGACATAGTCCGTGTCCCAGATGTCACCCTGTTCCCTATAGAGTGCACTACTTTGTGACCCATACGGTTGTGGTCAAAGGTAGTGCACTATGTAGGGAATAGGATGCCATAGGGTCAGGTCAAAAGTAGTGCACTATGTAGGGAATAGGGTGCCATAGGGTCAGGTCAGAATTAGTGCACTATGTAGGGAATAGGGTGCCATAGGGTCAGGTCAAAAGTAGTGCACTATGTAGGGAATAGGGTGCCATAGGGTCAGGTCAAAGTAGTGCACTATGTAGGGAATAGGGTGCCATAGGGTCAGGTCAGAAGTAGTGCACTATGTAGGGAATAGGGTGCCATAGGGTCAGGTCAGAAGTGCACTATGTAGGGAATAGGGTGCCATTTGGTCCTTGACTTACAGAGGTGTACTTGGTGCGGAGGTGTTTAAAGTGCAGGTAGTGTCTGTAGAAGTGGGCCTGGCTCAGTCCTTCTAGAAGGGATCACGTTCACCCCTGACACATTCTTCTGGCGGTGGAGGCGACACCAACTGAAACAGGTACAAGACAATAACACTGATGTTGTCACTTATCCATCCACATATCTATCATGTTGTTGTTGTTGCACAATGTTTGCTTCAGTTCCTGTCGTGACGTCCATCTCTATGGAGTAGTGTTATTGCCTCGAGAGTCTAGACTCTGATCTAAAAATACGTTTTGAGGTGTTTGTTGTTATTGTTGTTGTTGTAGCTAGCTAGCTAACATACCTGGGTTGTTTCAGCCCACCGGTGTTCCCCAGAGCAGCAAACTGAAGCAGTTCCGTCAGATCTTTCAACGTGACCGGTTCCTGGAGACGGTCAAACGGCAGAGAGAGCCGCGGGGGTCGGGAACCGGAACGGTGCTCAGACTCTGGAACTCGGTTACCATCTGTCTCTTTCACTCTTTCACTGCTCTCTGGTGTTGGGGAAGATTCCCTCTTTCTCTTGAGACAGACTTGTGGCTCCATGTGCTTACGGGGAGTCCCAGGTTGGATGAAGGAAGGTTGTAGCTCTGAGAACAAGTTCTCCTGAAGGTCAGCAGCTGTGTTGGTTGGCTCGTTGTTGTGACTCAAACTGGACATGGATCCGAGTGAAGAAAGTCAATTATTATAGAGTCAATTATATCAGGCTAGCTTTGTCTACTTTTGGAAAATATCAAGTTATTTCAGAATAGGACAGGATAGTTTAGCTGGCTACTTTATTAATCCTGCTCTTATGGATCAAACCCTGTATCAGCCAACGGAGTTTTCAGAAGATACATCTAGCGATCATACCCTAGCAACAGTCCCAACCGAGACAAAATACCATGACATTTTCTTTCATAATTTATTTAATAAGTCTTCCTTATGTCGTTGACTTTTTACTGGGGATCAAACTATCTACACTACTGCATCTCGACTCGGTCGACGAGAAGTGATCGTGACTTGTTTTATTGACAAAACCACAACAAATCATATACATACGCAAACAATAAGTAAATACAGTAAAGCATGTCCGAAATCTACCAACAAGTTACAGTGTGACTAAGTGCAAATAAAGATCAATACCTCGTAGTGGGGGTTATCTGTTTTGTGGGGTCAATCTGTTTTGTGGATATTTCCTGCGTCGCCTCACACGTTTCCAGGTTTCCATGCTGCTGATCGATCATCGCTTCAGCCCAAACCAGTCGAGCGCAGCATCGATTTGTTTTCCCTTTCAGCCCAAACCAGTCGAGCGCAGCATCACCGATTTGTTTTCAATTCAATTCAAGGGCTTTATTGGCATGGGAAACATGTGTTAACATTGCCAAAGCAAATGAGGCAGACAACATACAAAGTGAATATATAAAGTGAAAAACAACAAAAAATAACAGTAAACATTACACATACAACTTCCCTTCCAGCCCAAACCAGTCGAGCGCAGCATCACCGATGAGACGAGAATTCAAAAAAAGGATCACCGCGAATCCAACACCGCTTTGTTATGAATGAAGTTGTATGCGATATTTTTTTAACCTGGTACTTTTATTTTTTGAAAGTCGTACTTCGGTTGTCACATATTTTGATATTTTAATGTACACTATTCGTAACGAAGTTGAGTCCGTGGCCTGAAGAAAACGACATGTCTACAAAGAAACTGGCGAAGTAAGTAACGTTGGCTGGCTTTCTAGCTAAACTATATCTAGACAGCCATACTAGCCGAGAAGCAATGTAATTCAAATGCCGACTTGCCATGATTCTCATAAATGGTTTTTAGCGCTCCAATGAACATAAATGTACAACGAGTAATATTCACAGTAGCGGGGGATGACAACTGATAGGATGATGTCTTCCATAAAACAACAGACAATTGGGGTTCGTGAGGAAACGCAGTCAGTCATCAACTGGACAGAAGAAACCACTAACATCTAGTAAGAGTCTTTTCAAACGCCCTACATGTTTGGTTTTCTGCTTGAATCGATGTGACATCTCGTTTAACTTCCATCACTTTTGACTTTCTACTTTCCAGATCAAATATTCCCATATCTGATTGTCATTGACTTCGAATCCACATGCTGGAGAGAGAGGAACAGCTATGGGCAGGAGATTAGTAAGTATACACTACTTTACACTACTCTGACAGTATGTGTGGTAAAATCATACCTACATACTGTAACCATTGCACTTTTTATTGTCCTCCCTCCCCCCCTCGCCTCCTTGCCTCCCCCTTCGCCTCCTTGCCCCTCGCCCTCCCCTCCTCCCCCTTGCCTCCCCCTCCTCCCCCTTGCCTCCCCTCTCTCCCCCTTGCCCCCTCTCTCCCCCTCCCCTCTCCCCCTTGCCCCCCCTCTCTCCCCCTTGCCCCCCCTCTCCCCCTCTCTCCCCCTCTCTTCCCCTCCCCTCTCTCCCCCTTGCCCTCCCCCCCCCCTCCCCTCTCCCCCTTACCTCCCCTCTCCCCCTTGCCTCCCCCCATCTAGTTGAGTTTCCTGCCGTTCTCCTGAACACCTCTACAGGTGAGGTGGAGTCAGAGTTCCATACGTACGTTCAGCCACAGGAGCACCCCGTACTGTCTGACTTCTGCACCGAGCTCACTGGAATCACACAGGTATTCACACACACAGATGCACCCTCTCCATGCAGACACACCCTTCTTCCCTGTTCAACAGGATGGTAACAGTCAGAATATTTTAAGCATTAGCCAACATCCGTGTGTGTTAGAAAACCTTTTGTTTCTCTTCTACAGCAACAGGTGCAGGCCGGGGTTCCCCTCCTCACTCGGTTTGTTATTCATCTTGTTTACAGCAACAGGTGGAGGCTGGGGTTCCCCTCCTCACTGTTTGTTATTCATTTTGTTTACAGCAACAGGTGGAGGCCGGGGTTCCCCTCCTCACTGTTTGTTATTCATTTTGTTTACAACAACAGGTGGAGGCTGGGGTTCCCCTCCTCACTCGGTTTGTTATTCATCTTGTTTACAGCAACAGGTGGAGGCTAGGGTTCCCCTCCTCACTGTTTGTTATTCATTTTGTTTACAGCAACAGGTGGAGGCTGGGGTTCCCCTCCACATCTGTCTGTCCCGGTTCTCCCGATGGCTGCAGACTCTGGAGCACCAGAGGGGTGTGGTCTTCCCCAGGGACCAGAGGGCTCCAGTCGCAGACCACCGCCCCTGTGCCTTCGTCACCTGGTCAGGTATTGTAGCTTAGGATAGGAAAGGTTACCCGGGTCACCTTCAAATGGGAAGAAATGTTTTGATATGAAAATCAGAAATTCTTATTTGCCTCCCTTTCTCTGTGGGTCCAGGACTCATATGACTATATACTGCCTTTAGACTATATACTGCCTTTCTCTGTAGGTCCAGGACTCATATGATTATATACTGCCTTTCTCTGTGGGTCCAGGACTCATATGATTATATACTGCCTTTCTCTGTTGGTCCAGGACTCATATCTGACTATATACTGCCTTTCTCTGTAGGTCCAGGACTCGTATGACTATATACTGCCTTTCTCTGTAGGTCCAGGACTCGTATGACTATATACTGCCTTTCTCTGTAGGTTCAGGACTCATATCTGACTATATACTGCCTTTAGACTATATACTGCCTTTCTCTGTAGGTCCAGGACTCATATCTGACTATATACTGCCTTTAGACTATATACTGCCTTTCTCTGTGGGTCCAGGACTCATATCTGACTATATACTGCCTTTCTCTGTAGGTCCAGGACTCATATCTGACTATATACTGCCTTTCTCTGTAGGCCGAGGACTCATATCTGACTATATACTGCCTTTCTCTGTAGGTCCAGGACTCATATCTGACTATATACTGCCTTTCTCTGTAGGTCCAGGACTCATATCTGACTATATACTGCCTTTCTTTGTAGGTCCAGGACTCATATCTGACTATATACTGCCTTTAGACTATATACTGCCTTTCTCTGTAGGCCCAGGACTCATATCTGACTATATACTGCCTTTCTCTGTAGGCCCAGGACTCATATCTGACTATATACTGCCTTTCTCTGTAGGCCCAGGACTCATATCTGACTATATACTGCCTTTCTCTGTAGGTCCAGGACTCATATCTGACTATATAGTGCCTTTCTCTGTAGGTCCAGGACTCATATCTGACTATATACTGCCTTTCTCTGTAGGTCCAGGACTCATATCTGACTATATACTGCCTTTCTTTGTAGGTCCAGGACTCATATCTGACTATATACTGCCTTTAGACTATATACTGCCTTTCTCTGTAGGCCCAGGACTCATATCTGACTATATACTGCCTTTCTCTGTAGGCCCAGGACTCATATCTGACTATATACTGCCTTTCTCTGTAGGCCCAGGACTCATATCTGACTATATACTGCCTTTCTCTGTAGGTCCAGGACTCATATCTGACTATATAGTGCCTTTCTCTGTAGGCCCAGGACTCATATCTGACTATATACTGCCTTTAGACTATATACTGCCTTTCTCTGTAGGCCCAGGACTCATATCTGACTATATACTGCCTTTCTCTGTAGGCCCAGGACTCATATCTGACTATATACTGCCTTTCTCTGTAGGTCCAGGACTCATATCTGACTATATACTGCCTTTAGACTATATACTGCCTTTCTCTGTAGGTCCAGGACTCATATGACTATATACTGCCTTTAGACTATATACTGCCTTTCTCTGTAGGCCCAGGACTCATATCTGACTATATACTGCCTTTCTCTGTAGGTCCAGGACTCATATCTGACTATATACTGCCTTTAGACTATATACTGCCTTTCTCTGTAGGTCTAGGACTCATATGACTATATACTGCCTTTAGACTATATACTGCCTTTCTCTGTAGGCCCAGGACTCATATCTGACTATATACTGCCTTTAGACTATATACTGCCTTTCTCTGTAGGCCCAGGACCCATATCTGACTATATACTGCCTTTCTCTGTAGGCCCAGGACCCATATCTGACTATATACTGCCTTTCTCTGTGGGTCCAGGACTCATATCTGACTATATACTGCCTTTCTCTGTAGGTCCAGGACTCATATCTGACTATATACTGCCTTTCTCTGTAGGTCCAGGACTCATATGACTATATACTGCCTTTAGACTATATACTGCCTTTCTCTGTAGGTCCAGGACTCATATCTGACTATATACTGCCTTTCTCTGTAGGTCCAGGACTCATATCTGACTATATACTGCCTTTAGACTATATACTGCCTTTCTCTGTAGGTCCAGGACTCATATCTGACTATATACTGCCTTTAGACTATATACTGCCTTTCTCTGTAGGTCCAGGACCCATATCTGACTATATACTGCCTTTCCAGTGGATTCTTTAAGGTTTAGAGAAAATCAGGACATTTGCACACTTTAGTACAGTCTCAAACATTTAGTGGGGATAACCCTGTTCAACTTGATTATCTGTGTTGTATTGTTTCAGACTGGGACCTGGGGGTGTGTCTGCTGTATGAGTGTAAACGGAAGCAGCTCCACAAACCTGCTGTTCTGAACAGCTGGATCGACCTGAGAGCTACGTACAGAGTAGGTGGTGTGTGTGTGTGTTACTCTTGACCTAGTCTAACTCGTGTGTGTGTGTGTGTGTGTGTGTGTGTGTGTGTGTGTGTGTGTGTGTGTGTGTGTGTGTGTGTGTGTGTGTGTGTGTGTGTGTGTGTGTGTGTGTGTGTGTGTGTGTGTGTGTGTGTGTGTGTGTGTGTGTGTGTGTGTGTGTGTGTTACTCTTGACCTAGTCTAACTCGTGTGTGTGTGTGTGTGTGTTACTCTTAACCCAGTCTAACGTGTGTGTGTGTGTGTGTTACTCTTGACCTAGTCTAACTCGTGTGTGGGGGTGTGTGTTACTCTTAACCCAGTCTAACTCGTGTGTGTCTGTGTGTGTGAGTTACTCTTAACCCAGTCTAACGTGTGTGTGTGTGTGTGTGTGTGTGTGTGTGTGTGTGTGTGTGTGTGTGTGTGTGTGTGTGTGTGTGTGTGTGTGTGTGTGTGTGTGTGTGTGTGTGTTTGTGTGTGTGTTTGTTACTCTGAACCCAGTCTAACTCGTCTGTGTGTCTCTCTTCTCAGCTGTTCTACAACAGAAAACCCAAGGGACTGAATGGAGCTTTACAGGATCTAGGGATACAGTTCTCTGGACGGGAGCACTCAGGTACACACAGACCAAAAACATCTCTCTGTTATCATTTATAGTGCTGAAAATTAACAGATTTGTGTTTTTATTTTAAAAACAACTTATTGACTGACGTTGGTTCAATTATTTAAATTCCATTTAGTTTTTTTTTTCTGTGAGCTCAATGTGTAGTTTCTATGGAGATGCGTCAGATCCGGCCTGAACTGCGTGATGTTGTAGTTTCCAACAGGCCAATATTCCACATAGTTTAGCGCATACAATGTGGTAATTAACTACAATAACCATAATCCATTGCTCTACTTGTCCGGTCTGTTTTATGCCTGCTACGAAAGAGGCTGAAGCTGTTGCTTCACGAGCTAAGTGATTAGTTGGTAATCACCAGTCAGAAAGCCTTATTTACTTTGAGGAACTACAAAAATAGTGATTTTTTTGTCAGACAGCATAGGCAGCAGCTCTATAGAGATCAACCAAATGTTAAATACGCAACAACTGAAATATATTTTATTAGAGTGAAGTGAATAAATGGTTAATAGGTGATGATCAGTAACGGGCCACTAGCTAGCTATTAGCATTCTCAGCACTAGTGGCTGGCTATCTAGCTATTAGCATTCTCAGCACTAGTGGCTGGCTAGCTATTAGCATTCTCAGCACTAGTGGCTGGCTAGCTATTAGCATTCTCAGCACTAGTGGCTGGCTAGCTATTAGCATTCTCAGCATTCTCATTCTCAGCACTAGTGGCTGGCTAGCTATTAGCATTCTCAGCACTAGTGGCTGGCTATTAGCATTCTCAGCACTAGTGGCTGGCTGGCTAGCTATTAGCATTCTCAGCACTAGTGGCTGGCTGGCTATTAGCATTCTCAGCACTAGTGGCTGGCTAGCTATTAGCATTCTCAGCACTAGTGGCTGGCTAGCTATTAGCATTCTCAGCACTAGTGGCTGGCTAGCTAGCTATTAGCATTCTCAGCACTAGTGGCTGGCTAGCTATGAGCATTCTCAGCACTAGTGGCTGGCTGGCCAGCTATGAGCATTCTCAGCACTAGTGGCTAGCTAGCTATGAGCATTCTCAGCACTAGTGGCTGGCTAGCTATTAGCATTCTCAGCACTAGTGGCTGGCTAGCTATGAGCATTCTCAGCACTAGTGGCACTAGCTATGAGCATTCTCAGCACTAGTGGCTGGCTAGCACTAGTGGCTATTAGCATTCTCAGCACTAGTGGCTGGCTAGCTATGAGCATTCTCAGCACTAGTGGCTGGCTAGTGGCTGGCTAGCTATGAGCATTCTCAGCACTAGTGGCTGGGCTAGCTATTAGCATTCTCAGCACTAGTGGCTGGCTAGCTAGCTATGAGCATTCTCAGCACTAGTGGTGGCTGGCTGAGCATTCTCAGCACTAGCTATGAGCATTCTCAGCACTAGTGGCTGGCTGGCCAGCTATGAGCATTCTCAGCACTAGTGGCTGGCCAGCTATGAGCATTCTCAGCACTAGTGGCTGGCCAGCTATGAGCATTCTCAGCACTAGTGGCTAGCTAGCTATGAGCATTCTCAGCACTAGTGGCTGGCTGGCCAGCTATGAGCATTCTCAGCACTAGTGGCTGGCCAGCTATGAGCATTCTCAGCACTAGTGGCTGGCTAGCTATGAGCATTCTCAGCACTAGTGGCTGGCTGGCTAGCTATTAGCATTCTCAGCACTAGTGGCTGGCTAGCTATGAGCATTCTCAGCACTAGTGGCTGGCCAGCTATGAGCATTCTCAGCACTAGTGGCTGGCTAGCTATGAGCATTCTCAGCACTAGTGGCTGGCCAGCTATTAGCATTCTCAGCACTAGTGGCTGGCCAGCTATGAGCATTCTCAGCACTAGTGGCTGGCCAGCTATTAGCATTCTCAGCACTAGTGGCTGGCTAGCTATGAGCATTCTCAGCACTAGTGGCTGGCCAGCTATGAGCATTCTCAGCACTAGTGGCTGGCCAGCTATGAGCATTCTCAGCACTAGTGGCTGGCTAGCTATGAGCATTCTCAGCACTAGTGGCTGGCTAGCTAGCTATGAGCATTCTCAGCACTAGTGGCTGGCTAGCTATGAGCATTCTCAGCACTAGTGGCTGGCTAGCTATGAGCATTCTCAGCACTAGTGGCTGGCTAGCTAGCTATGAGCATTCTCAGCACTAGTGGCTGGCTAGCTAGCTATGAGCATTCTCAGCACTAGTGGCTGGCTGGCCAGCTATGAGCATTCTCAGCACTAGTGGCTGGCTGGCCAGCTATGAGCATTCTCAGCACTAGTGGCTGGCCAGCTATGAGCATTCTCAGCACTAGTGGCTGGCCAGCTATGAGCATTCTCAGCACTAGTGGCTAGCTAGCTATGAGCATTCTCAGCACTAGTGGCTGGCTGGCCAGCTATGAGCATTCTCAGCACTAGTGGCTGGCCAGCTATGAGCATTCTCAGCACTAGTGGCTGGCTAGCTATGAGCATTCTCAGCACTAGTGGCTGGCTAGCTAGCTATTAGCATTCTCAGCACTAGTGGCTGGCTAGCTATGAGCATTCTCAGCACTAGTGGCTGGCTAGCTATGAGCATTCTCAGCACTAGTGGCTGGCTCAGCACTAGCTATTAGCATTCTCAGCACTAGTGGCTGGCTAGCTAGCTATGAGCATTCTCAGCACTAGTGGCTGGGCTGAGCATTCTCAGCACTAGTGGCTGGCCAGCTATGAGCATTCTCAGCACTAGTGGCTGGCTGGCCAGCTATGAGCATTCTCAGCACTAGTGGCTGGCCAGCTATGAGCATTCTCAGCACTAGTGGCTGGCCAGCTATGAGCATTCTCAGCACTAGTGGCTGGCTAGCTATGAGCATTCTCAGCACTAGTGGCTGGCTGGCCAGCTATGAGCATTCTCAGCACTAGTGGCTGGCCAGCTATGAGCATTCTCAGCACTAGTGGCTGGCTAGCTATGAGCATTCTCAGCACTAGTGGCTGGCTAGCTATGAGCATTCTCAGCACTAGTGGCTGGCTAGCTATGAGCATTCTCAGCACTAGTGGCTGGCTAGCTATGAGCATTCTCAGCACTAGTGGCTAGCTAGCTATGAGCATTCTCAGCACTAGTGGCTGGCTAGCTATGAGCATTCTCAGCACTAGTGGCTGGCTAGCTATGAGCATTCTCAGCACTAGTGGCTGGCTAGCTATGAGCATTCTCAGCACTAGTGGCTGGCTAGCTAGCTATGAGCATTCTCAGCACTAGTGGCTGGAGCATTCTCAGCACTAGCTATGAGCATTCTCAGCACTAGTGGCTGGCCAGCTATGAGCATTCTCAGCACTAGTGGCTGGCTGGCTAGCTATGAGCATTCTCAGCACTAGTGGCTGGCTGGCTATGAGCATTCTCAGCACTAGTGGCTGGCTAGCTATGAGCATTCTCAGCACTAGTGGCTGGCTAGCTATGAGCATTCTCAGCACTAGTGGCTGGCTAGCTATGAGCATTCTCAGCACTAGTGGCTGGCTGGCTGGCTGGCTAGCTATGAGCATTCTCAGCACTAGTGGCTGGCTGGCTAGCTATGAGCATTCTCAGCACTAGTGGCTGGCTGGCTAGCTATGAGCATTCTCAGCACTAGTGGCTGGCTGGCTAGCTATGAGCATTCTCAGCACTAGTGGCTGGCTGGCTAGCTATGAGCATTCTCAGCACTAGTGGCTGGCTGGCTGGCCAGCTATGAGCATTCTCAGCACTAGTGGCTGGCTGGCCAGCTATGAGCATTCTCAGCACTAGTGGCTGGCTGGCCAGCTATGAGCATTCTCAGCACTAGTGGCTGGCTAGCTATGAGCATTCTCAGCACTAGTGGCTGGCTGGCCAGCTATGAGCATTCTCAGCACTAGTGGCTGGCTAGCTATGAGCATTCTCAGCACTAGTGGCTGGCTGGCTGGCCAGCTATGAGCATTCTCAGCACTAGTGGCTGGCTGGCTAGCTATGAGCATTCTCAGCACTAGTGGCTGGCTGGCCAGCTATGAGCATTCTCAGCACTAGTGGCTGGCTAGCTATGAGCATTCTCAGCACTAGTGGCTGGCTGGCTGGCCAGCTATGAGCATTCTCAGCACTAGTGGCTGGCTAGCTATTAGCATTCTCAGCACTAGTGGCTGGCTAGCTATGAGCATTCTCAGCACTAGTGGCTGGCCAGCTATGAGCATTCTCAGCACTAGTGGCTGGCCAGCTATGAGCATTCTCAGCACTAGTGGCTAGCTAGCTATGAGCATTCTCAGCACTAGTGGCTGGCTGGCCAGCTATGAGCATTCTCAGCACTAGTGGCTGGCCAGCTATGAGCATTCTCAGCACTAGTGGCTGGCTGGCTAGCTATGAGCATTCTCAGCACTAGTGGCTGGCTAGCTATGAGCATTCTCAGCACTAGTGGCTGGCTAGCTATGAGCATTCTCAGCACTAGTGGCTGGCTAGCTATGAGCATTCTCAGCACTAGTGGCTGGCTAGCTATGAGCATTCTCAGCACTAGTGGCTGGCTAGCTATGAGCATTCTCAGCACTAGTGGCTGGCTAGCTATGCTAGCTATGAGCATTCTCAGCACTAGTGGCTGGCTGGCCAGCTATGAGCATTCTCAGCACTAGTGGCTGGCCAGCTATGAGCATTCTCAGCACTAGTGGCTGGCTAGCTATTAGCATTCTCAGCACTAGTGGCTGGCTAGCTATTAGCATTCTCAGCACTAGTGGCTGGCTATGAGCATTCTCAGCACTAGTGGCTGGCTGGCTAGCTATGAGCATTCTCAGCACTAGTGGCTGGCTGGCTAGCTATGAGCATTCTCAGCACTAGTGGCTGGCTGGCTAGCTATGAGCATTCTCAGCACTAGTGGCTGGCTGGCTAGCTATGAGCATTCTCAGCACTAGTGGCTGGCTAGCTATGAGCATTCTCAGCACTAGTGGCTGGCTGGCTGGCCAGCTATGAGCATTCTCAGCACTAGTGGCTGGCTGGCCAGCTATGAGCATTCTCAGCACTAGTGGCTGGCTAGCTATGAGCATTCTCAGCACTAGTGGCTGGCTGGCCAGCTATGAGCATTCTCAGCACTAGTGGCTGGCTGGCCAGCTATGAGCATTCTCAGCACTAGTGGCTGGCTAGCTATGAGCATTCTCAGCACTAGTGGCTGGCTGGCTGGCCAGCTATGAGCATTCTCAGCACTAGTGGCTGGCTGGCCAGCTATGAGCATTCTCAGCACTAGTGGCTGGCTGGCAAGCTATGAGCATTCTCAGCACTAGTGGCTGGCTAGCTATGAGCATTCTCAGCACTAGTGGCTGGCTGGCTAGCTATGAGCATTCTCAGCACTAGTGGCTGGCTGGCTAGCTATGAGCATTCTCAGCACTAGTGGCTGGCTGGCTAGCTATGAGCATTCTCAGCACTAGTGGCTGGCTGGCTATTAGCATTCTCAGCACTAGTGGCTGGCTGGCCAGCTATGAGCATTCTCAGCACTAGTGGCTGGCTGGCCAGCTATGAGCATTCTCAGCACTAGTGGCTGGCTGGCTGGCCAGCTATGAGCATTCTCAGCACTAGTGGCTGGCTGGCTAGCTATGAGCATTCTCAGCACTAGTGGCTGGCTAGCCAGCTATGAGCATTCTCAGCACTAGTGGCTGGCTATGAGCAGTCTCAGCACTAGTGGCTGGCCAGCTATGAGCATTCTCAGCACTAGTGGCTGGCTGGCTAGCTATGAGCATTCTCAGCACTAGTGGCTGGCCAGCTATGAGCATTCTCAGCACTAGTGGCTGGCTATGAGCATTCTCAGCACTAGTGGCTGGCTAGCTATGAGCATTCTCAGCACTAGTGGCTAGCCAGCTATGAGCATTCTCAGCACTAGTGGCTGGCTGGCTAGCTATGAGCATTCTCAGCACTAGTGGCTGGCTATGAGCATTCTCAGCACTAGTGGCTGGCTGGCCAGCTATGAGCATTCTCAGCACTAGTGGCTGGCTGGCTAGCTATGAGCATTCTCAGCACTAGTGGTGGCTGGCCAGCTATGAGCATTCTCAGCACTAGTGGCTGGGCTATGAGCATTCTCAGCACTAGTGGCTGGCTAGCTATGAGCATTCTCAGCACTAGTGGCTGGCCAGCTATGAGCATTCTCAGCACTAGTGGCTGGCTGGCTAGCTATGAGCATTCTCAGCACTAGTGGCTGGCTGGCTAGCTATGAGCATTCTCAGCACTAGTGGCTGGCTAGCTATGAGCATTCTCAGCACTAGTGGCTGGCTGGCCAGCTATGAGCATTCTCAGCACTAGTGGCTGGCTGGCTAGCTATGAGCATTCTCAGCACTAGTGGCTGGCCAGCTATGAGCATTCTCAGCACTAGTGGCTGGCCAGCTATGAGCATTCTCAGCACTAGTGGCTGGCTGGCTAGCTATGAGCATTCTCAGCACTAGTGGCTGGCTGGCAGCTATGAGCATTCTCAGCACTAGTGGCTGGCTGGCTAGCTATGAGCATTCTCAGCACTAGTGGCTGGCTAGCTATGAGCATTCTCAGCACTAGTGGCTGGCTGGCTAGCTATGAGCATTCTCAGCACTAGTGGCTGGCTAGCTATGAGCATTCTCAGCACTAGTGGCTGGCTGGCTAGCTATGAGCATTCTCAGCACTAGTGGCTGGCTATGAGCATTCTCAGCACTAGTGGCTGGCTAGCCAGCTATGAGCATTCTCAGCACTAGTGGCTGGCTATGAGCATTCTCAGCACTAGTGGCTGGCTAGCCAGCTATGAGCATTCTCAGCACTAGTGGCTGGCTGGCTCAGCTATGAGCATTCTCAGCACTAGTGGCCAGCTATGAGCATTCTCAGCACTAGTGGCTGGCTGGCTAGCTATGAGCATTCTCAGCACTAGTGGCTGGCTGGCTAGCTATGAGCATTCTCAGCACTAGTGGATGGCTAGCTATGAGCATTCTCAGCACTAGTGGCTGGCCAGCTATGAGCATTCTCAGCACTAGTGGCTGGCTATGAGCATTCTCAGCACTAGTGGCTGGCTATTAGCATTCTCAGCACTAGTGGCTGGCTGGCTAGCTATGAGCATTCTCAGCACTAGTGGCCAGCTATGAGCATTCTCAGCACTAGTGGCTGGCTGGCCAGCTATGAGCATTCTCAGCACTAGTGGCTGGCTGGCTAGCTATGAGCATTCTCAGCACTAGTGGCCAGCTATGAGCATTCTCAGCACTAGTGGCTGGCTGGCCAGCTATGAGCATTCTCAGCACTAGTGGCTGGCTGGCTAGCTATGAGCATTCTCAGCACTAGTGGCTAGCCAGCTATGAGCATTCTCAGCACTAGTGGCTGGCCAGCTATGAGCATTCTCAGCACTAGTGGCTGGCTATGAGCATTCTCAGCACTAGTGGCTGGCTGGCTATGAGCATTCTCAGCACTAGTGGCTGGCTGGCCAGCTATGAGCATTCTCAGCACTAGTGGCTGGCTGGCTAGCTATAGCATTCTCAGCACTAGTGGCTGGCTGGCTAGCTATGAGCATTCTCAGCACTAGTGGCTGGCTAGCTAGAGCATTCTCAGCACTAGTGGTTGGCTGGCTAGCTATGAGCATTCTCAGCACTAGTGGTGGCTGGCTGGCCAGCTATGAGCATTCTCAGCACTAGTGGCTGGCTGGCCTAGCTATGAGCATTCTCAGCACTAGTGGCTGGCTGGCTAGCTATGAGCATTCTCAGCACTAGTGGCTGGCTGGCCAGCTATGAGCATTCTCAGCACTAGTGGCTGGCTGGCCAGCTATGAGCATTCTCAGCACTAGTGGCTGGCTGGCTAGCTATGAGCATTCTCAGCACTAGTGGCTGGCTGGCAGCTATGAGCATTCTCAGCACTAGTGGCTGGCTGAGCATTCTCAGCTAGCTATGAGCATTCTCAGCACTAGTGGTGGCTGAGCATTCTCAGCACTAGTGGCTGGCTAGCTATGAGCATTCTCAGCACTAGTGGCTGGCTGGCCAGCTATGAGCATTCTCAGCACTAGTGGCTGGCTAGCTATGAGCATTCTCAGCACTAGTGGCTGGCTAGCTATGAGCATTCTCAGCACTAGTGGCTGGCTGGCTAGCTATGAGCATTCTCAGCACTATGAGCATTCTCAGCACTAGTGGCTGGCTAGCTATGAGCATTCTCAGCACTAGTGGCTGGCTAGCTATGAGCATTCTCAGCACTAGTGGCTGGCTGGTTGGCTAGCTATGAGCATTCTCAGCACTAGTGGCTGGCTGGCTATGAGCATTCTCAGCACTAGTGGCTGGCTGGCCAGCTATGAGCATTCTCAGCACTAGTGGCTGGCTGGCTAGCTATGAGCATTCTCAGCACTAGTGGCTGGCTGGCTAGCTATGAGCATTCTCAGCACTAGTGGCTGGCTATGAGCATTCTCAGCACTAGTGGTTGGCTGGCTAGCTATGAGCATTCTCAGCACTAGTGGCTGGCTGGCCAGCTATGAGCATTCTCAGCACTAGTGGCTGGCTGGCCAGCTATGAGCATTCTCAGCACTAGTGGCTGGCTGGCTAGCTATTAGCATTCTCAGCACTAGTGGCTGGCCAGCTATGAGCATTCTCAGCACTAGTGGCTGGCTGGCCAGCTATGAGCATTCTCAGCACTAGTGGCTGGCTGGCTAGCTATGAGCATTCTCAGCACTAGTGGCTGGCTGGCTAGCTATGAGCATTCTCAGCACTAGTGGCTGGCTAGCCAGCTATGAGCATTCTCAGCACTAGTGGCTGGCTAGCTATGAGCATTCTCAGCACTAGTGGCTGGCTAGCTATGAGCATTCTCAGCACTAGTGGCTGGCTGGCTAGCTATGAGCATTCTCAGCACTAGTGGCTGGCTAGCTATGAGCATTCTCAGCACTAGTGGTTGGCTGGCTAGCTATGAGCATTCTCAGCACTAGTGGCTGGCTAGCTATGAGCATTCTCAGCACTAGTGGCTGGCTAGCTATGAGCATTCTCAGCACTAGTGGCTGGCTGGCTAGCTATGAGCATTCTCAGCACTAGTGGTGGCTGGCTCAGCTATGAGCATTCTCAGCACTAGCACTAGTGGCTGGCTAGCTATGAGCATTCTCAGCACTAGTGGCTGGCTAGCTATGAGCATTCTCAGCACTAGTGGCTGGCTGCTAGCTATGAGCATTCTCAGCACTAGTGGCCAGCTATGAGCATTCTCAGCACTAGTGGCTGGCTGGCTGGCTGGCTATGAGCATTCTCAGCACTAGTGGCTGGCTGGCTATGAGCATTCTCAGCACTAGTGGCTAGCCAGCTATGAGCATTCTCAGCACTAGTGGCTGGCTGGCTATGAGCATTCTCAGCACTAGTGGCTGGCTGGCTATGAGCATTCTCAGCACTAGTGGCTGGCTGGCTATGAGCATTCTCAGCACTAGTGGCTAGCTAGCTATGAGCATTCTCAGCACTAGTGGCTGGCTAGCCAGCTATGAGCATTCTCAGCACTAGTGGCTGGTGGCTGGCTATGAGCATTCTCAGCACTAGTGGCTGGCTAGCTATGAGCATTCTCAGCACTAGTGGCTGGCTAGCTAGCTATGAGCATTCTCAGCACTAGTGGCTGGCTATGAGCATTCTCAGCACTAGTGGCTGGCTATGAGCATTCTCAGCACTAGTGGCTGGCTAGCTATGAGCATTCTCAGCACTAGTGGCTGGCTGGCTAGCTATGAGCATTCTCAGCACTAGTGGCTGGCTGGCTAGCTATGAGCATTCTCAGCACTAGTGGCTGGCTAGCCAGCTATGAGCATTCTCAGCACTAGTGGCTGGCTGGCTATGAGCATTCTCAGCACTAGTGGCTGGCTAGCTATGAGCATTCTCAGCACTAGTGGCTGGCTAGCTAGCTATGAGCATTCTCAGCACTAGTGGCTGGCTGGCTAGCTATGAGCATTCTCAGCACTAGTGTGGCTGGCTAGCTATGAGCATTCTCAGCACTAGTGGCTGGCTGGCTAGCTATGAGCATTCTCAGCACTAGTGGCTGGCTGGCTAGCTATGAGCATTCTCAGCACTAGTGGCTGGCTGGCCAGCTATGAGCATTCTCAGCACTAGTGGCTGGCTGGCCAGCTATGAGCATTCTCAGCACTAGTGGCTGGCTGGCCAGCTATGAGCATTCTCAGCACTAGTGGCTGGCTGGCTAGCTATGAGCATTCTCAGCACTAGTGGCTGGCTGGCCAGCTATGAGCATTCTCAGCACTAGTGGCTGGCTGGCCAGCTATGAGCATTCTCAGCACTAGTGGCTGGCTGGCTAGCTATTAGCATTCTCAGCACTAGTGGCTGGCTGGCTAGCTATGAGCATTCTCAGCACTAGTGGCTGGCTGGCTAGCTATGAGCATTCTCAGCACTAGTGGCTGGCTAGCTATTAGCATTCTCAGCACTAGTGGCTGGCTGGCTAGCTATGAGCATTCTCAGCACTAGTGGCTGGCTAGCTATGAGCATTCTCAGCACTAGTGGCTGGCTGGCTAGCTATGAGCATTCTCAGCACTAGTGGCTGGCTAGCTATGAGCATTCTCAGCACTAGTGGCTGGCTGGCCAGCTATGAGCATTCTCAGCACTAGTGGCTGGCTATGAGCATTCTCAGCACTAGTGGCTGGCTGGCCAGCTATGAGCATTCTCAGCACTAGTGGCTGGCTGGCTAGCTATGAGCATTCTCAGCACTAGTGGCTGGCTGGCTAGCTATGAGCATTCTCAGCACTAGTGGCTGGCTAGCTATGAGCATTCTCAGCACTAGTGGCTGGCTGGCTATGAGCATTCTCAGCACTAGTGGCTGGCTAGCTATGAGCATTCTCAGCACTAGTGGTTGGCTAGCTATTAGCATTCTCAGCACTAGTGGCTGGCTGGCTGGCTAGCTATGAGCATTCTCAGCACTAGTGGCTGGCTGGCCAGCTATAAGCATTCTCAGCACTAGTGGCTGGCTTGGCTGGCCAGCTATAAGCATTCTCAGCACTAGTGGCTGGCTGGCTGGCCAGCTATGAGCATTCTCAGCACTAGTGGCTGGCTGGCCAACTATGAGCATTCTCAGCACTAGTGGCTGGCTGGCCAGCTATGAGCATTCTCAGCACTAGTGGCTAGCTAGCTATGAGCATTCTCAGCACTAGTGGCTGGCTAACTAGCTATGAGCATTCTCAGCACTAGTGGCTGGCTAGCTATTAGCATTCTCAGCACGAGTGGCTGGCTAGCTAGCTATGAGCATTCTCAGCACTAGTGGCTGGCTGGCCAGCTATGAGCATTCTCAGCACTAGTGGCTGGCTGGCCAGCTATGAGCATTCTCAGCACTAGTGGCTGGCTGGCTAGCTATGAGCATTCTCAGCACTAGTGGCTGGCTAGCTATGAGCATTCTCAGCACTAGTGGCTGGCTAGCTATGAGCATTCTCAGCACTAGTGGCTGGCTAGCTATGAGCATTCTCAGCACTAGTGGCTGGCTGGCTGGCCAGCTATAAGCATTCTCAGCACTAGTGGCTGGCTGGCTGGCTGGCCAGCTATAAGCATTCTCAGCACTAGTGGCTGGCTGGCTGGCCAGCTATGAGCATTCTCAGCACTAGTGGCTGGCTGGCCAACTATGAGCATTCTCAGCACTAGTGGCTGGCTGGCCAACTATGAGCATTCTCAGCACTAGTGGCTAGCTAGCTATGAGCATTCTCAGCACTAGTGGCTGGCTAACTAGCTATGAGCATTCTCAGCACTAGTGGCTGGCTAGCTATTAGCATTCTCAGCACGAGTGGCTGGCTAGCTAGCTATTAGCATTCTCAGCACTAGTGGCTGGCTGGCCAGCTATGAGCATTCTCAGCACTAGTGGCTGGCTGGCTGGCCAGCTATAAGCATTCTCAGCACTAGTGGATGGCTGGCTAGCTATGAGCATTCTCAGCACTAGTGGCTGGCTAGCTATGAGCATTCTCAGCACTAGTGGCTGGCTAGCTAGCTAGCTAGCTATAAGCATTCTCAGCGCTAGTTGGTCATAGCTAGCTAGCTATCCGCATTCTCAGCAGTAGTTGCACATAGCTAGCTAGCTATAAGCATTCTCAGCACTAGTTGCTCATAGCTAGCCAGCTATAAGCATTCTCAGCACTAGTGGCTGGCTAGCTAGCTATAAGCATTCTCGGCACTATTGGCTGCTAGCTAGCTAGCCACATTCTCAGCACAAGTTGCTCATAGCTCTTAGTTAGCACTAGTGGCAGGCTAGCTAAGTATTAGCATTCTCAGCACTAGTGGATGGCTAGCTAGCTAGCCGCATTCTCAGCACTAGTTGCTCATAGCTAGCTATTATCATTCCCAGCACTAGTGGCTGGCTAGCTAAGTATTAGCATTCTCAGCACTAGTGGCTGGCTAGCTAAGTATTAGCATTCTCAGCACTAGTGGCTGGCTAGCTAAGTATTAGCATTCTCAGCACTAGTGGCTGGCTAGCTAAGTATTAGCATTCTAAGCACTAGTCATTTAATAACATTAGGATCGAAACACACACAACTCCAGTCATCATTGTCAGTTACTGTGAATAATATACATATTGTTTGAAGGTCTGGATGAAGCCCATAAGTTACAATGAATAATATTCATATAATGTAATGTAATGTATATAAAACAACGTGAATATTTCACTTAAGCATTTTTGAAAATCTAGACACACAAATATTTTTTGTTGAATGTTATTTGCAGGTCTGGATGATGCCCGTAACACTGCTCACCTGGCCTGGAGGATGATGAGGGATGGCTCTGTGATGAAGATTACACGCAGTCTGGAGAGGGTGAGTGGCTCCCTGACAAACCCCCACTCCTACACCCCCAGTACTAACAACCCCACCGTGCTGACGACCCCTGGACTACTGTACTACGCCCCTAAAGACTCACCCAGTGGCGAACTACATCGAACCCTTGGATTTCTGTCAACGCCCCAGAACACCCACTCCTCCCATAAAGACTTACGCAGGTGACCCCCCCCCACCCTCCGTTCCATACACACCTGGGTTGTATTCATTAGTGCAAACCGTAGTGAAACATTTTGCCATGTAAAAGGTTTTGCAATGATCAGTTTCTTATTGGAGTCCTAGTTTCGGGTCAGTTTTCTTTCATTTAGTTTCTATTGAATATTACTCGGTCTCCTCTGTTTACTGGACTGTCTATCCATAAAGTTGCTTAAAAATGTTTTGGGGATTTGGGCCTTGTGGCGCGGCGGTCTCAGGCACTCCATCGCTGACCATCCTACCAATCCTCGACTTCGGCCATGTCATTTACAAAATAACCTCCAATACCCTACTCAACAAATTGGATGCAGTCTATCACAGTGCAATCTGTTTTGTCACCAAAGCCCCATATACTACCCACCATTGCGACCTGTACGCTCTCGTTGGCTGGCCCTCGCTTCATACTTTACTCCATGTGTAACTCTGTGTCGTTGTATGTGTTGAACTGCTTTGCTTTCTTGGCCAGGTCACAATTGTAAATGAGAACTTGTTCTTGACTGGCCTACCTGGTTAAATAAAGGTGTTCTCAACTGGCCTACCTGGTTAAATAAAGGTGTTCTCAACTAGCCTACCTGGTTAAATAAAGGTGTTCTCAACTGGCCTACCTGGTTAAATAAAGGTGTTCTCAACTAGCCTACCTGGTTAAATAAAGGTGTTCTCAACTGGCCTACCTGGTTAAATAAAGGTGTTCTCAACTGGCCTACCTGGTTAAATAAAGGTGTTCTCAACTGGCCACCTGGTTAAATAAAGGTGAAATAAAAATCGCAGTGTTAAAGGTGTCACTACAGACATGGGTTCGATCCCAGGCTGTTTCACAACCGGCCATGATCGGGAGTTCCATAGGGCAGCGCACAATTGGTTTGGCTGTGGGGGGGGCTTTACTTTGCTCATCGCACTCTAGTGACTCCTTGTGGCGGGCCGGGCGCCTATATTCTGACCTCGGTCGTCAGTTGATGTGGTTGGCTTCTGGGTTAAGTGGGCGTGTGCTAAGAAGCGGGGGTCGGTGGGTCATGCTTTGGAGGACGCATGACTCGACCTTCGCCTCCCGAGCCCGTTGGGGAGCTTCAGCGACGAGACAAGATCGTAATCACAAAAATGGGGAGGAAAAGGAAAGAAAAATAAGAAATTATAATGTATTGATTTATTTTACTTTGTTTACCTCTTAGGCACCTTTGAAGACCAAACCCCTGTTTGGAAATGGGAACGTGCCAGGGGATGGTTGTCCTGGCAACAAGAGGGATAACAAAACCACTTTCAAAAACCCCTCCAAGACGACAGAGAGCGGCGGCGGCGGCCATCTTGAAAATCGACCCAACAGCAAGCCAGTTAGCAACACGGACGTTGTTGAGACACGACCCAAGCCTTCAGACAGCATGGTTCCCAACACAGAGGTGAACTCCAACTTAACTGCTGAACCTGTTCAGTATCAGAGTATTGTCTCACCAAAGACCCTTCTCAATGGTGTGACCACTCCAATGTGTGGTGGTGGTGGTGGTGGTTGTAGCAGAACAGGTAGAATAGAACCAAAGACCCTTCTCAATGGTGTGACCACTCCAATGTGTGGTGGTGGTGGTGGTGGCAGAACAGGTAGAATAGGAGCCATACGGTCCGTCTCCTCTCCTATGACTTTCAATATCCCCTCTCCTTATCACTACAACAACAGCCTCGTTCTGGTCTCCACCACTGTGAATTGCATTACCCATCTAGCCCAGCCAGACCCGACACATGACCCGGAAACAGGAAGTATGGAGGAGGACGTGCCTATCTCGTGCGGTTCGTATGACGACGTCGTATTGGAGGAGGACTGGGATGTCACGGTTGGTGACGAGGCTTCTGTTGCTGATGTGTACACAGAGAACCAGAGGTTTGAGGTGGATGATAACTCGGTTTATGGGAGAACCTTGCTGTGTCCAAGCCCAGTACATTCAAATCCTGGTAGAGGTCCAACCAACAGTAGGCCGAGGTCCAATACCACCAACACGCCCTGCCAACATCTGACCAGCCTGGTACACAAGACCGATACTAGAACATCCTCCAGTAACTTGGTGTCTTTCAAGGCTGGGACAACAAGGACCTACAACACTTCTGCACCCAACAGTCTGTCCACTTCCTCTTTGTCACACCCAGACCTGTTACCCCTGGCTCAAACCTCTCAGATACACGGTCAAGACTGAACACGGAAACGTCAAACTCCTTTGTGATCGAGAAGAACAACAAGAACGACTCGAGAACATCCTCCAGTTCTGCAAAAGCTGCGACAACGAGGATATACAACACCTCTGGGTCAAATAGTTCATGTAGTTTCTCCTTCGACAAACCCAGACCTGTTACCCATGATTCCAACCGCTCAGCTACACGGTCAAGACCGCAAACGGCAACATGGAACAACTCCTTTGTGATCTACAAGGACAAGCCGAGAGCCTCAAATACCACTTCCACATCCAATACCTCAACAGCATCCAATACCTCAACAGCATTCAATACCTCAACAGCATTCAATCATTCCTTTGTCAAACCCAGACCAGGCCTCCAGAACTCCAACCTCCATGCTACACGGTCACGACCTCTCACAACAAAAAACCCTGGTAACTCCTTCGCACCCATGTCCTCTACTACAAACCTTCCCAATCCTTCCGTCACTAGACCCAAACCAGTTACCGCCAGCAGTGACTCTAACCTCTCTGCTTCAAAGACACCAAACGGCTCTGCATCCAGTCTCTCCTTTGCCAGGCCCGGCCCTGTCGTCCATCACCCCGACCCGTCGACTTCACGTTCAAGGCTGCACTCGGAGACGCCAAACACATCTTTCACGATCCACAAGTACTCCTCTTGCCTCTCCTCTGTCGCTCGTCCTTCTGTCGGTGGATCGTTCTCCGTCCTCTCCTCGTCCGTTAACCGCTCCTCGCTCCCGCCGACCCGCAGCACCAAGATCACGGCCCCGCTGTGCGACTGCGGGCGGCGAGCCAAGCGTCTAACGGTGTGTAACGGCGGTCCGAACCAAGGCCGAGCGTTCTACTGCTGCACGGTGCGTAAACACGGCCCCGGGGGGACCAGGAAGGGATGTGAGTTATTTAAGTGGGAGTCTGCTCTCCTCCAGGCTAAATCACCAGCCTCCGCTGCCAACTCCATCGCTCTGCGTTTTGGTCTCAACTCCAGTGTTGTTCGTCCCCTGTCGTCGTCTAGGACGAGATATCAGTTAGCTTGAGGTCATAGGGAGACTCTCAACAGCATTTCCTTCTCATCCAATGGGTTTGGAGAGGACATAAGGAATCAAGGAAATGCAATTGAGATTCTCCTCACAAAGGTGTCATATTTTAAACTGTACTTTATGTATGATGCGTTGTTGTATTTTTTTTGTATATGATTTATGTCCGCATACTAAATCTGGTGCATTCATTGACCAATATCCTGTACAGTTTCTAAATAGAATTTTATCTTCCATAATGTGAGATGACATGATGTCATAATGAAATGTAAAATACCTTTTTTAGGTCGGCACTGTCATAATAAAAGATGTCATGAACTGTATTTACATGGGTTCTATTGTTGTAAATTTAACAGTTGAGGTCGGAACCAAAAATGGACATTTTATAAAAATGTTTTGTGTTCTGACATAAGGACGGAATTGCAAATTGTTCCTCTTGTCGCCCTGTACTAGAGCCGCCAATATTTTACATGCGCAACAATAGTGAAATCGGCAGTTCGTCTTCAAAATGAACTGTGAATTATGAGTGAGAAAGTTAGTGGGTCAAAGATCTAACCCCCCCAAGACATGCTAACCTCTCCTGTTATTGTAATGGTGAGGGGTTAGCATGTCTTGGGGTTATGATATATATAATGCTAATCTCTCCTGTTATTGTAATGGTGAGGGGTTAGCATGTCTTTGGGTTATGATATATATAATGCTAATCTCTCCTGTTATTGTAATGGTGAGAGGTAAGCATGTCTTGGGGTTATGATATATATAATGCTAACCTCTCCTGTTATTGTAATGGTGAGAAGTTAGCATGTCTTGGGGTTATGATATTAAATGCTAACCTCCCCTGTTACTGTAATGGTGAGAGATTAGCATGTCTTGAGGGTATGATGCTAACCTCCCCTGTTATTGTAATGGTGAGAGATTAGCATGTCTAGAGGGTATGATGCTAACCTCCCCTGTTATTGTAATGGTGAGAGGTTAGCGTGTCTTGAGGGTATGATGCTAACCTCCCCTGTTATTGTAATGGTGAGAGGTTAGCGTGTCTTGAGGGTATGATCTTTGACCCTCTTAACTTTCTCACTCGTCATTATTCACAATTCATTCAGGATTATCTGTAACCATGGTAGCATCCACATTATTGTGAAAGTGTTTATTTTTTTGTGACTCAAATGACACGCTACGTTATTTACCATTAATTAATTAGAACATAATCTGAAACACAACCAAAATGAACTGCAAATGCACATGGAATACAGTTGTAGAGTTTAAATTATTGCGTGATAGGAATGTGGAACCAAATACTGAACTTCTGACTACTGTATAAGTATCTTTAGGGGTGTCAATTTGTTGTATTGTTTAAAAAAAATATCTTTCTCTGAGCGATTTGTATAAAAAATAGAATTTCCCCTTTTATTTTTGCACACAATATAGCTGTGTTTGAATTATTTTATACAGTCATTATTGCTCATCTTTATTAAGGGTGTCAACAATTTCACACCCCACTGTGTATATGGTGGCCTGAGGTCTATAGGCCCAGTAGAATCTATATATATGGTGGCCTGAGGTCTATAGGCCCAGTAGAATCTATATATATGGTGGCCTGAGGTCTATAGCCCCAGTAGAATCTATATATATGGTGGACTGAGGTCTATAGCCCCAGTAGAATCTATATATATGGTGTTATGTCATGGTGGACTGAGGTCTATAGGCCCAGTAGAATCTATATATATATATATGGTGTTATGTCATGGTGGACTGAGGTCTATAGGCCCAGTAGAATCTATATATATGGTGGCCTGAGGTCTATAGGCCCAGTAGAATCTATATATATGGTGGACTGAGGTCTATAGCCCCAGTAGAATCTATATATATGGTGGACTGAGGTCTATAGCCCCAGTAGAATCTATATATATGGTGTTATGTCATGGTGGACAGAGGTCTATAGGCCCAGTAGAATCTATATATATGGTGGCCTGAGGTCTATAGGCCCAGTAGAATCTATATATATGGTGGACTGAGGTCTATAGCCCCAGTAGAATCTATATATATGGTGTTATGTCATGGTGGCCTGAGGTCTATAGGCCCAGTAGAATCTATATATATGGTGGACTGAGGTCTATAGCCCCAGTAGAATCTATATATATGGTGGACTGAGGTCTATAGCCCCAGTAGAATCTATATATATGGTGTTATGTCATGGTGGACTGAGGTCTATAGCCCCAGTAGAATCTATATATATGGTGTTATGTCATGGTGGACTGAGGTCTATAGCCCCAGTAGAATCTATATATATGGTGTTATGTCATGGTGGACTGAGGTCTATAGGCCCAGTAGAATCTATATATATGGTGGCCTGAGGTCTATAGCCCCAGTAGAATCTATATATATGGTGTTATGTCATGGTGGCCTGAGGTCTATAGGCCCAGTAGAATCTATATATATATGGTGGACTGAGGTCTATAGCCCCAGTAGAATCTATATATATGGTGTTATGTCATGGTGGCCTGAGGTCTATAGGCCCAGTAGAATCTATATATATGGTGTTATGTCATGGTGGCCTGAGGTCTATAGGCCCAGTAGAATCTATATATATGGTGGACTGAGGTCTATAGCCCCAGTAGAATCTATATATATGGTGGCCTGAGGTCTATAGGCCCAGTAGAATCTATATATATGGTGTTATGTCATGGTGGACTGAGGTCTATAGGCCCAGTAGAATCTATATATATGGTGTTATGTCATGGTGGACTGAGGTCTATAGGCCCAGTAGAATCTATATATATGGTGGCCTGAGGTCTATAGGCCCAGTAGAATCTATATATATGGTGGACTGAGGTCTATAGCCCCAGTAGAATCTATATATATGGTGTTATGTCATGGTGGACTGAGGTCTATAGGCCCAGTAGAATCTATATATATGGTGTTATGTCATGGTGGACTGAGGTCTATAGGCCCAGTAGAATCTATATATATGGTGTTATGTCATGGTGGCCTGAGGTCTATAGCCCCAGTAGAATCTATATATATGGTGGACTGAGGTCTATAGCCCCAGTAGAATCTATATATATGGTGTTATGTCATGGTGGACTGAGGTCTATAGGCCCAGTAGAATCTATATATATGGTGTTATGTCATGGTGGACTGAGGTCTATAGGCCCAGTAGAATCTATATATATATATATGGTGTTATGTCATGGTGGCCTGAGGTCTATAGGCCCAGTAGAATCTATATATATGGTGGCCTGAGGTCTATAGCCCCAGTAGAATCTATATATATGGTGGACTGAGGTCTATAGCCCCAGTAGAATCTATATATATGGTGTTATGTCATGGTGGCCTGAGGTCTATAGGCCCAGTAGAATCTATATATATGGTGTTATGTCATGGTGGACTGAGGTCTATAGCCCCAGTAGAATCTATATATATGGTGGCCTGAGGTCTATAGGCCCAGTAGAATCTATATATATGGTGGCCTGAGGTCTATAGCCCCAGTAGAATCTATATATATGGTGGACTGAGGTCTATAGCCCCAGTAGAATCTATATATATGGTGGCCTGAGGTCTATAGGCCCAGTAGAATCTATATATATGGTGTTATGTCATGGTGGACTGAGGTCTATAGCCCCAGTAGAATCTATATATATGGTGTTATGTCATGGTGGCCTGAGGTCTATAAGCCCAGTAGAATCTATATATATGGTGGCCTGAGGTCTATAGGCCCAGTAGAATCTATATATATGGTGTTATGTCATGGTGGCCTGAGGTCTATAGGCCCAGAAACACTTTCTACTCCACCCACTCCATTGGTCCCAATGAAATAATTGGCTTAGAGAGAAAAAATGACTCACTACCCTAAGTCTCTCTGGATAAGAGCATCTGCTGAATGACTCACTACCCCAAGTCTCTCTGGATAAGAGCGTCTGCTGAATGACTCACTACCCCAAGTCTCTCCTAAATGACTCACTACCCCAAGTCTCTCCTAAATGACTCACTACCCCAAGTCTCTCCTAAATGACTCACTACCCCAAGTCTCTCCTAAATGACTCACTACCCCAAGTCTCTCCTAAATGACTCACTACCCCAAGTCTCTCCTAAATGACTCACTACCCCAAGTCTCTCCTAAATGACTCACTACCCCAAGTCTCTCCTAAATGACTCACTACCCCAAGTCTCTCCTAAATGACTCACTACCCCAAGTCTCTCCTAAATGACTCACTACCCCAAGTCTCTCCTAAATGACTCACTACCCCAAGTCTCTCCTAAATGACTCACTACCCCAAGTCTCTCCTAAATGACTCACTACCCCAAGTCTCTCCTAAATGACTCACTACCCCAAGTCTCTCCTAAATGACTCACTACCCCAAGTCTCTCTGGATGACAGTGTCTGCTAAATGACTATTATGTAAATGATACATGCCTACAGTGTATTGCATTGGTACCAAGTGGGTGGGGTAGAAAGTGCTGCTGGGTATTGAGACCACAGTCCCACAAGAAATAACACCATATACAGATTCTACAGGCCCTATACAGTAATATATATAGACCCTATACAGTAATCTATATAGACCCTATACAGTAATATATATAGACCCTATACAGTAATCTACAGGCCCTTACAGCAGATACTCGAACTCTACAAGCTTCACAGCACCACATCTGCAGCTGTGATACACAAGCTGAAAGCAGCCTTTGCCAGGCATGGCATTGTAGAGATGTTAATATCTGACAATGGGCCCTGTTACAAATCCAATGAGTTTGAATCCTTCACAAAAGCACGGGAGTTCACACACGTCACCACAAACCCACATTACCCTCAAAGTAATGGCCTTGCTGACAAATCTGTGCAGATTGCTAAATCTCTCATGGACAAAGCAAAAGCAGACGAGAGACTCCTACATCAGTCTCCTTGAATACCGTTGTTTTGATGAGACACGGACTTCGTTCAGTCCTTCCCAGCACCAACCAGCAGCTGCAACCTGAGGTCGTCAGTAATATGTTATTTGTTTTAAAAGAAGGGAGATGTAATATTCATGTGTAAACATACTGAATTGTAATTGGATGCATTTTACCGCCGTATCATACTGTGCTATGATTGGTTAAGACCACCCGGATGGTTATGTCATGGTTAGTTGATCCTGGTTGGAGATACGTGATACCAGTTATAGCTAGCTAATAAAGAGCTACATTAAGACATATCCTGTAGTACTGCATTTTATTATTTTGTACAAAGCGTGCAAAACAAGACATACCCCACACAAGAACAACCAGTAGACACCATTATTGTTGTGTTAGCCAAATTGAAAATTAAACTGTTTTCAAATGTCTTGCACATTGGTCAGTCTTTGCATTACTAGTGTACAATATGGAATAGTTGAGAAGCTCCCGTATAGTTTGAATAGAGTGCCTTCTTTTGGTTTTAGATAGTAACAGTTAGCCATACTCACGAAGAATGAATGTGGCTTTGGCCGCACCACGTCCAAGGCTAACGTAAGTCTTTTCAGTTTTTTAAAAATCCTCTTGTAGTTAAAGCAGAACTAGGAACCAAGCTACTGTTGATGAACCCAATGACGGCAGAGAAGAAGAGAACCATGTGACCAGAAAACAAACGAATAGGAGGAACAATAAAGAACTGGATTAAAAGATGGTTCTGGAACTAAACAAGAGAACAGCGAAACAGAACATTGTTTTGAGAGCTTCTCCTCAGTCATCTCTATCCAAGAGGACAGCGAAACAGAACGTTGTTTTGAGAGCTTCTACTCAGTCCTCTCTATCCAAGAGGACAGTGAAACAGAACATTGTTTTGAGAGCTTCTACCCAGTCCTCTCTATCTTCACCAAAGTATCTTATTAAAGGTGCAATCTGCAATATAGTAAATGCAGTTTAATGGTCACATTAGTTAAAGGCCCAGTGCGTTCAAAAACATGATTTTCCTGTGTTTTATATATATTTCCACAATATGAGGTTGGAATAATATTGTGAAAATGATGATAATGCCCTTTTAGTGTAAGAGCTGTTTGAAAAGACCGCCTGAAATCTCTGTTTTGGTGGGATGGAGTTTTTCCCTAGCTACCATGACAGAGAACAAAGCCGGTGAGAGTACCGTTGAGGACAGTGGAGTCTCTCTATCGCACGTGAAAGATCTTTTACATTAACAAAAATAGATCTACAAGCGGTTGTGACAACAACAAAATAGCTTCAAGTGTTTTGTCCAAATACTGGTGGATTCAACTAATAAAATAATGGACGATCCGACCAGAGGGGTCCAGGACCCGAAGAGTTGTTCTTGTCTATTAATGTTCTGTATTATGTCATGTTTCATAGGGATCCTAATAAAATACAAAATACCCTGCCTGGTGACATCACCGGAAGGTAAATTAGTTAATGGACCAATAAGACAGTTCCAAACTTCTCTGCCAATAACAGCTGGTTTTCTGTTTTCACCTCCCCACTGAGGCCACTCCCAGACTCTCTCTTCGCTGAGAAACAATTTTTGTTTATTTTTTGACAATTTGAATTGAAAACAATCACAGTAAGGTACTTATTTGTTACCCAGAAAATGATTGGATTATTAAGATAGAAATGATTGTGGCTTTCAATCATGTTGGCTTTATCGTGTTAATTCAGCCCGTGTCTCACGACTGACATACGTAACTGCCAAAATAAAGGAAACACCAACATAAGTGTCTTATTGGGGTGTTGGGTCACCACGAGCCAGAACAACTTCAATGCACCTTGGCATAGATTATACAAGAGTCTGGAACTCTATTGGAGGGATGTGACACCCTTATTCCATGAGAAATTCAATAATTCGTTATTTTGTTGATGGTGGTGGGAAAACGCTGGCTCCGGCCCTGCTCCAGAATCTCCCTGGGTTGAGATCTGGTGACTGAGACGGCCATGGCATGTGGTTTACATCGTTTTCATGCTCATCAAACTATGCTGTGGGGCGGCAGGGTAGCCTAGTGGTTAGAGCGTTGGACTAGTAACCGGAAGGTTGCAAGTTCAAATCCCAGAGCTGACAAGGTACAAATCTGTCGTTCTGCCCCTGAACCCACTGTTCCTAGGCTGTAATTGAAAATAAGAAATTGTTCTTAACTGACTTGCCTAGTTAAATAAAGGTAAATAAATAAAATTAAAAACATTCTGTGACCACTCATGCCCTGTGGATGAGGGGCATTATCATCCTATGAGAGCATAGCCATGGTAGCCAAAAAAATTGCCTGACCAGCATTTTTATACCAGTACATGACCCTAAGCATGATGGGATGTTAATTGCTTAATTAACTCAGGAACCACACCTGTGTAGATTCACCTGCTTTGTTTTCCATTATTTTGGCAGTTACCTGTAACAACCAAAACCTTTAAGAATTATTTCCACAGAATAATAATTTCTGTACAATGGATGTAAATTCAGAACCTGTTGTCTTTAACTTTTCACTAAGACAGAGGAGGGGCCAAAATGATTCATTTTGACTTGTTTCTAACTGTTCATTACATCGTAGAACAAATTGTAACGTACAAAATGGAAGGATGACAAAATTGAGGATAATGCATGTTGGGTTGCTGTTATGTTTATTACAATTCTTGTAGACATATAGTTGCAGTTTTGTAAAGGACATATACAATTGGCTGTTTTACAAAGCTAAGAAGTTTGTAATTAAAAATGTAAAAAACTTTTTCAACAGATTATTTCATTCAAAAAGGGAGAATTCAAAATGACCTCCTTCAATAGGAGAATTCAAAATGAACTCCTTCAATAGGGAGAATTCAAAATGACCTCATTCAATAGGGAGAATTCAAAATGAACTCCTTCAATAGGGAGAATTCAAAATGACCTCATTCAATAGGGAGAATTCAAAATGAACTCCTTCAATAGGGAGAATTCAAAATGAACTCCTTCAATAGGGAGAATTCAAAATGACCTCCTTCAATATGGAGAATTCAAAATGAACTCTTCTTCATTCAATAGGGGAGAATTCAATAAAATTCAAAATGAACTCATTCAATATGGAGAATTCAAAATTAACTTAATTCAAAATTAACTCAAAGAAGCAGTTTTTTGTTGTGGAAAATGTAGAAAGGTTTTAGTCTGTTGATAAGAACCACCCAACAGGAATCTAATTTACCCGACAAAATACATCTGATTAGTGTATATCACAAATCAAAATGACTAGTGCTCTTTTCAGAGTTGGCTGAATTACGAGTTTACTGGCACGAGCCGCAGTATTCAGACTTCTACACGTGTGCTTGAAACTGGACAGTGCATCATCCCTCCCCAACAACGTACCCAATGGAACATCTGCCCACTGAGAGATCTGTTAAAACAGCATTTTATAGGCGTTTCAGTCTTCAGTGATTCCTCCAATCAGAGAACCCGACAATATTTAATCAACTCTCAGAAAGTTCTGGATCGTTGCAATTAGACAGCCATGGACAATTGTGCAAGACAATTTTTTTTAAACCATTCATGTCGTACTTAATTGACCTTATTTATGCGACGGGTGGTATAAGGTCTATTGCATTTGGTAACATCCCCATTGACATTGGTCTAATAGACTAATTGATAACCTCGTTAAAATCGTAAGTTGATGTCTCCATTCCAAACCGTAATGGCATGCACCTGCGCCACTTCCTATGGACGTGCTTTATGCTGCCTTCATGACAAATGGGAAACTGGGCGCAACGAGTTGAGTACATTCACATGCTTTAAACCAATTTAGAAAACGCCGATTGGCTGGATGGCAAAGCTGTGTCAACCACAAACTGAATGTACAGCAACCTGCTCACTAACTTATTTTCAAAAAAAACATATTAATAGATTTTTTTTGTTTAAATGGTTTCATAAATAATGTTTTGTTGTTGCATTTAACTGCCAAAAAAAATGCTGTTATCAAAGGTGATTTCCTTTGTGACGTCAGAGTTCCGCATGTGGCAGAAGCCGGAAGCTCAGAGATGACAGATACGTTTCCTTCACAAGTAGTTCCCAGTTGGAGAGGCGTTCAAGTGGATTCTTCACACAGTCGGATTGCTGGAATTCACAAATTTACAAGATGTTATGAACATTCTGAGACGGAATTAGAACGTCGGAATACTGACAGACACAATAAGAACATAAGAACTATTTTATCTTAACCTCTTGAGCCCCAAAGGCAACTAGGAACACAAAGCTTGATGTTGTCTCAAATCGCCTTTCTGTCTAAAGCCCCTCCCGCAAACCGGACATTTAAAAGGCCTCTCCCCCGTGTGACACATCATGTGCAGTTTCAGATGCTTATTGGTGGTAAAGCGTACTCGACAGAGAGCACACGCGAATGGCCGCTCCCCCGTATGAATCAGTCGATGTTGTGTCAGCGTACCCTTCCGCTTAAAGGTTTTCCCACAGTCTGTGCAAGAGTATGCCCGCTCGTCTGTGTGCACACGCTCGTGTGATTCCAACGCACTCTGAGATGGGAAGTCCTTGCCACACGTATCACATAGATAAGGCCTGTAACTATGACAACGAATATGAAACTTCAATTGGTTGTGTCCAGCAAACATCTTGCCACAAAAGCTACAGGAGAACCCATCTCCTGTGTGACATACCATGTGTGATTTCAGTTTCTTTTCACTTGTGAACTGTTGCAGACATTCAGGGCAGGTGAAGACCGGCGTGTCTTTTGTGGGAACGATTACGGTGGTAAGATTACGCCGCGTTGGCCCACAACCTGATTTGTTGGCCAGGTGAAACTTTAAATCCCTGTTGCGACCAAAGCACCTTGAACATATGGGACACTTAATGGCTCCCTCGCCGTGACGTCTCAGATGCAAAATCAGGGATTGTTTCCTACGAAAACTCTTGGAACACACGTGACATGTTCTAGAATCTAAATTCACACCAGGGGGCAGAGTGGGGGAAGCGGCGCAGCTTGTTGGGTTCTGGGATTCAGTACTGTGGGTCTGGGGAGTCTCTATCCCGTTCCTCCTTGAAGGCAGAGATGTGCCTCCACCTGCTGGGTCAACCTCCCTTAGAGGTTGGCTTGGATTGACTTCATTAAAGTCTTGCTGTGTCTGAAAGTCCATCTCATCACAGTGGTTTTCTCTTCGGGGTGTATAGACCTGCTTACTGTAAGAGCAGTTCGCTGATCGAAAAAGCACCTTACAAATAAGTTTGACGGATCGACGGATTGGTTTAGCCGGTGTTGCCGAGACTCATTTGAGAAGCCGACGTCTGTGCTGCTGGACTGTGGGGTCTCCATCTCGTTTTCCCCTGTATGTAGTGGCCAGGCTGTCTGGTGTCTTTGAAGGTTCCCTTCCTGACTTGTCATTTCCTGCTGCTGTTGTCTATATTGAGATGTCCTCGTCCTGCAACCGGGACACTTCCTGGACTCTGGAATGTTTTGCCCGGAACACTGGTCCGAGTGTTTCTTCTGATCAGAGGTGCTTTGGAAACTCTCCCCACATTTAAAGCACAGGTAAGGAAGTACACCATGTTGAAATCTCAGATGTCTTCTCAGGTCTTCTCCGTTATCAAAAGCTTCTTTACATAAAAGGCATTTTGTGTAATGATTAGCTAGCTGAAAGGGCAGAGCATTGGAGGTGGTTGGGTTTTGGGGTGTTGTGTTTGAGGGCTGAGGCATCTCTGTCGCATTTTCTACTGCTGCCAAAACAGCGCCGGCCTCTGGAAGAGCCTCCCTCGGAAGTTGCTGTGGGTTCACGTCCTCACGCTCGTTTGGCTCAGAGAGAGCAAAGGTGTCTCCGCACAGAGAGCAAGAGAGACGTTTCTTCGTCTTCAAACACACTTTTTTGTGTTTCTTCAAAGTGGAGTTCTCAAAAACATCCCCGCAGTTGAGGCACAGGAGCTTCCCATGTGTGTATCTCACGTGCTTTCCCACGTGCGATGCCTTACTGAAGGTCTCGTCGCACACGGAGCGTTTGGTGACTTTGGAAGACTGTCTTGGTTTACCGTGTTGGATTGTCATGTGCCTTCTCTGGGGTAAAGTGTCGCGGCTCTGAGATATCTCTGTGCAATCCTCCGGCGATGTCGATGTCCTGCACAAATTAGAAACGTCCCGCACTTCCTTTTCGAGGTGGTGAGCTCCTGGTTGGGGCTGAGATATCTCTGTGCAATCCTCCGTTGATGTCGCAGACGTGTTGTCCTCTTCTGGTTGATCAGACGTGTTGTCCTCTTCTGGTTGATCAGACGTGTTGTCCTCTTTTGGTTGATCAGACGTGTTGTCCTCTTCTGGTTGATCAGACGTGTTGTCCTCTTCTGGTTGATCAGACGTGTTGTCCTCTTCTGGTTGATCAGACGTGTTGTCCTCTTCTGGTTGATCAGACGTGTTGTCCTCTTCTGGTTGAGCTGCCGCCTCACACACATTCTGACGATGCTTCTGCATGTCGTCACGGTGTTCAACGTCTTGTCTACTACACTGGTAAGGCCTCTGCTCAGTGTGAGATGTTATGTGTGCTGTCAAATCCTTTGCTTCCCTGAAAGTTTTCCCACACAAGGAGCATTTTTTGACACGCTTGCTTCTTTTAGGCTGCCCCTTAGTACGGCATGGGCCAGGGACCAGAGAATACTGAGGTCGGCTATCTGAGGGCTCGACTTCGACATTCCTCTGTGATACCACCCGTTCTCCTCTCCGTCCTTGGGTTTCCACATTGTCAATCTGAAGCCTCTCTCTGCTCGGTGTTGGAAAGACCTCAGACACAGGTGACAGCGTATCAGTAATGTCAAGTCTGTGCAGCAGCACCGTGGGCTGACGGAGCCGACAGGACGTAGACCAATCAGAAACGTCCCGCGCTTCCTTTTCGAAGCGGTGAGCTCCCGGTTGGATTTTCGGCCCACTGTCAGCACGAAGGAGAATAAAAACCTGATCCATTTCACTCTCTTCGTCAAGAGTTTCCTTGTCCACCTCTTCATTCGAGGGGAAAATGTCGCCATTTGCAGTGGGGTCTAAATTCATCCCTCGTTGACTCTCCCTGTAATCCAGCGAAGGTGTCATTTCTGACTCACAGCAACATGATGCAGGGCTTTGAATGGTCATACATGTCTGTATGGCTTCTGATTGGATCTCTGGGTCAGCTTGGTCAGTGGATGACTCTCGGGGAGATGGAGACAGGATGTGGTCCTCTCCAGATGACAGAGCCGAGGACAAGAGAAGAAGAGAAGGGAATATCAAAACACGAATGTCAAAAAAACATAAAGAACATAAAAATATCATTCCCTCATTTTTCAAAAAGTCTTCTTCTCCTACCATTGGCCTCAACATGTGGGATTGGAGAAAGGTTGGTGTGGTACTGGAGAAGGGTCCTCAAAGGTTGAGGGTGATGCACAGACTGCCCACACTCCTCCAGAACAGAGGGGTCAGGTAGAAACCAAGATGCAATCTGAGGGAAAGAGAATGGCAACAGATCCAGTTCTATAATATCATAACCTCGTTGCCCTAGAAAATGTTCATTTTTTTACTATTATTTGTCTTTTTTACATAAAAAAGCTGTTATTGCCATCCACGTCCTGTAAAAGTTTACTGACTGTAGTATAATTAATAAAAGGAATTCGAATTACCTTGTGAACTTTTAATACAAGCAACTAGATTGTAATTGTCCATAAAGAAACATTGTGTGACTTGCTTGAGCTATTTGAATGTATTTTCGTGGTAGTGGAAGAAGTGTTGTGATTTTGGATTTGAAAAGCAGAGTAGACGAGGATTTCATACACTACGTTTTTGTCTAACTTGTTGTAGAAACCAAGATGCAGTCTGAGGGAAAGAGAAGGGCTTGACAATGACAACAGATCCAGTTCTATAATATCATAACCTCAACTTCTAGATCCAGTTCTATAATATCATAACCTCAACTTCTAGATCCAGTTCTATAATATCATAACCTCAACTTCTAGATCCAGTTCTATAATATCATAACCTCAACTTCTAGATCCAGTTCTATAATATCATAACCTCAACTTCTAGATCCAGTTCTATAATATCATAACCTCAACTTCTAGATCCAGTTCTATAATATCATAACCTCAACTTCTAGATCCAGTTCTATAATATCATAACCTCAACTTCTAGATCCAGTTCTATAATATCATAACCTCAACTTCTAGATCCAGTTCTATAATATCATAACCTCAACTTCTAGATCCAGTTCTATAATATCATAACCTCAACTTCTAGATCCAGTTCTATAATATCATAACCTCAACTTCTAGATCCAGTTCTATAATATCATAACCTCAACTTCTAGATCCAGTTCTATAATATCATAACCTCAACTTCTAGATCCAGTTCTATAATATCATAACCTCAACTTCTAGATCCAGTTCTATAATATCATAACCTCAACTTCTAGATCCAGTTCTATAATATCATAACCTCAACTTCTAGATCCAGTTCTATAATATCATAACCTCAACTTCTAGATCCAGTTCTATAATATCATAACCTCAACTTCTAGATCCAGTTCTATAATATCATAACCTCAACTTCCTAAACAATGTTTGGTTTGTTTCTAGCTTGTTAGCTAGCTGCCTAGCCAGTTAAAATAATGACCAGAGCATATAGCTGACAACGTCTTCACTTCAGCTCATTTGTATCCATCATTACAGGAAGATAAATTACAACAAGATCTAAATAATGTGACGAAATAAAAGCCGGGCATTCTATTTAAAGATCTTTTAGAAGCGCGTGCCCTCCCTCTCTCGTTTCCGGTAACCATGACAACGGACTCTGAAAACGGGGGGGTCAAAGTTCAGTTTTTACGTCTGCAACATGAACATGGAAACCGACAGTCGCAGCTACGGTCGACAGACAGTCAAATCCACCGGAGTATAAAATGAAATGTCGAGTCTACAAACACGTCGTTAGGCCAAGTATAAAACAGCCTTACGATGTTGTATGCTCTTAAGTTTTCGTCTAAGTTGTTGGGAAAGTGGTTTGGACAATGTTTACAGTGAACAGAAAGTCACTATTCAACAATAGAAGCGTTAGAATGTTGGAAGAAATTCCATTAAAGTGGATTAAGTTTTTTTTTTTTTAGAAGGAAAAAAACATTGAATAGTTTTTAAAGTATAAATGGTTTCAAAAAGGTGTATTTAAGCATACTATTCCAGACCAGTCTGCACGTTTTAAAGTTTTGAATGGCTTCAACGGTGTTAGGCGAGTAGCGTTCCAAAGAATAACTACAAGGCAAAATGAAGCTGTACAATATTTAAAGTGTGGCTGCTGAAGTACACCACATTAATACATCTGAAAAGAAACAGTGTTTTTCCAGGACGCTGACAATATGCATGAATGGTATTAAAACGCACAATGGTATAAAATATACCTTACACCGGGGCGGCAGGGTAGCCTAGTGGTGAGAGTGTAGGGGCGGCAGGGTAGCCTAGTGGTTAGAGTGTAGGGGTGGCAGGTAGCCTAGTGGTTAGAGTGTAGGGGCGGCAGGTAGCCTAGTGGTTAGAGTGGAGGGGTGGCAGGTAGCCTAGTGGTGAGAGTGTAGGGGAGGCAGGTAGCCTAGTGGTGAGAGTGTATGGGCGGCAGGTAGCCTAGTGGTTAGAGTGTAGGGCCGGAGGTAGCCTAGTGGTTAGAGTGTTGCAGGGTAGCCTAGTGGTTAGAAGGGGCGGCAGGGTCGCCTAGTGGTTAGAGTGTAGGGCGGCACAGTGGTTGGTAGGGGCACATAGCCTAGTGGTTAGAGTTTTGGGGCGGCAGGTAGCCTAGTGGTTAGAATGGGCGGCAGGGTAGCCTAGTGGTTAACGCCTACTGTAGGGGCGGCAGGGTAGCCTAGGCCAGGGTAGCCTAGTGGTTGAAAAGTGGTTAAGCAAGTGGTTAGAGTTAGGGGCGGCAGGGTAGCCTAGTGGTTAGAGTTAAGCCTAGTGGTTGAGCGTTGGTTAGTAACCGGAAGGTTGCATGTTCAAACCCCGAGGTGACAAGGTACAAAATCTGTCGTTCTGCCCCTGAACAGGCAGTTAACCCAAAACATTGAAAATAAGAATTTGTTATTAACTGACTTGCCTGGTTAAATAAAGGTAAAATAAAAAACCTTTTATTCATCCAATGAATGGATATTTTTGCATTTGTGTAAATGTTTGGTATCACCCTGATGAAGCCTCAGTCGGGCGCTGATGAAGATAGTGGTACCTGTTGAAGGGTCGGTATTGGAAGCAGCTTCTCCAGTCTGGAGAGGAACTCCCACACCAGAGTCTGCAGTGCAGAGTGATACTTTGAGCCAAATTCCTCTGGAAAAACGTTCTGAGAAACAACCAAAGAAGTAGAGAATAGGACAGTGCTTTTAAAAAAAAATCTAAGCATTTAACATTACCTTGACAAAGCATTCAACACCTTGGAGTTATTATCCTCCTCACCACCATCATCATCACCACCATCATCATCATCAACAGAATCAGCTACTTAGTCACTGACCTGAAAGAAGCGTTCCCTCTCAACTGGGTCTTCCAGCAGCGTTTTAATCAGCTTCAGGAAGTTGGATTCTGATGCCTCCACCTCAGGATCACAAATCTACAGGAAGTATGGACAGCACAGTGAATAACAGGAAGTATGGACAGCACAGTGACTAACAGGAAGTATGGAGAGCACAGTGACTAACAGGAAGTATGGATAGCACAGTGACTAACAGGAAGTATGGACAGCACAGTGAATAACAGGAAGTATGGATAGCACAGTGAATAACAGGAAGTATGGATAGCACAGTGAATAACAGGAAGTATGGACAGCACAGTGAATAACAGGAAGTATGAATAGCACAGTGACTAAAAGGAAGTATGGACAGCACAGTGAATAACAGGAAGTATGGATAGCACATTGAATAACAGGAAGTATGGATAGCACAGTGAATAACAGGAAGTATGGATAGCACAGTGACTAACAGGAAGTATGGACAGCACAGTGAATAACAGGAAGTATGGATAGCACAGTGAATAACAGGAAGTATGGATAGCACAGTGAATAACAGGAAGTATGGATAGCACAGTGAATAACAGGAAGTATGGATAGCACAGTGACTAACAGGAAGTATGGATAGCACAGTGACTAACAGGAAGTATGGATAGCAGAGTGAATAACAGGAAGTATGGATAGCACATTGACTAACAGGAAGTATGGATAGCACAGTGACTAACAGGAAGTATGGATAGCACAGTGACTAACAGGAAGTATGGATAGCACAGTGACTAACAGGAAGTATGGATAGCAGAGTGAATAACAGGAAGTATGGATAGCAGAGTAAATAACAGGAAGTATGGATAGCACAGTGACTAACAGGAAGTATGGATAGTACAGTGACTAACAGGAAGTATGGATAGCACAGTGACTAACAGGAAGTATGGATAGCAGAGTGAATAACAGGAATTATGGATAGCACAGTGAATAACAGGAAGTATGGATAGCACAGTGACTAACGGGAAGTATGGATAGCACAGTGACTAACAGGAAGTATGGATACCACAGTGACTAACAGGAAGTATGGATAGCACAGTGACAAACAGGAAGTATGGATAGCAGAGTGAATAAATCAAAAGAGCCAGCATCTAGAACACCTTGCCTGGCTAGGTGAATGCCGTTGACGTCCCTCTCTGGATGGATATAACCCATCTTAGCATGGATAATGACATTGAAGGCTTCCACCATTTTAAAGTAGTCAACTGGGTGGGGACTCCTATGGGTTGGGAGCGATCAGCCAATGATCAGAGCGAATGTCTTCTTTTTCATAAAGAGTGCTATTGTTTTTAAATGGCTTTGTTATAGGACCGCCATCTAGTGGCCAAACTAAATGAATGACACACTAGATTCAGTTCAAGACCCCAGCACTACAGGGGGCGGTACATCACCAATATTAGGTTTACACTAAGAAGAAAATGGACTTATTTAAAATGGAGACATCCCTCAATGGCGCTGGCCATGCTGTCCCAGAAGCCATTATGACACCGATACAAAGGTGAGCCGTGTTTCTGTCGCTATGGTTTGGTATCAACCACTACAAGTAATACCAGCAGAGTTACAATGTCATTGAGTGACACTCACCTGGTTGTCCCTATGAGTGATGCTACAGGTTTTCATCCTATTCAGGTGTGACTGGATGGTGTCAGAGTCGAGGTGTTCTGAGTGACACTCACCTGGTTGTCCCTATGAGTGATGCTACAGCTTTTCATCCGATTCAGGTGTGACTGGATGGTGTCAGAGTCGAGGTGTTCTGAGAACAACAACTTCAGAACCAGCTGATGGGAATAAAAGTTCAGATAACATTTTTTTAAAGAATTCCAGCAAACAAAACCAGTGTATTGACTGCAGCTGAGATGAGCCTTTTTCCCACGGAGACGTTTTAGCACGCTGTTGTAGGCAGCGTGTCTATGGAAACGGAGACGGTGTTGTAGGCAGCGTGTCTATGGAAACGGAGACGGTGTTGTAGGCAGCGTGTCTATGGAAACGGAGACATGTTGTAGGCAGCGTGTCTATGGAAACGGAGACGTGTTGTAGGCAGCGTGTCTATGGAAACGGAGACGGTGTTGTAGGCAGCGTGTCTATGGAAACGGAGACGGTGTTGTAGGCAACGTGTCTATGGAAACGGAGACGGTGTTGTAGGCAGCGTGTCTATGGAAACGGAGACGGTGTTGTAGGCAGCGTGTCTATGGAAACGGAGACGGTGTTGTAGGCAGCGTGTCTATGGAAACGGAGACGGTGTTGTAGGCAGCGTGTCTATGGAAACGGAGACGGTGTTGTAGGCAGCGTGTCTATGGAAACAGAGAAGGTGTTGTAGGCAGCGTGTCTATGGAAACGGAGACGGTGTTGTAGGCAGCGTGTCTATGGAAACGGAGACGGTGTTGTAGGCAGCGTGTCTATGGAAACGGAGACGGTGTTGTAGGCAGCGTGTCTATGGAAACGGAGACGCTGTTGTAGGCAGCATGTCTATGGAAACGGAGACGGTGTTGTAGGCAGCGTGTCTATGGAAACGGAGACGGTGTTGTAGGCAGCGTGTCTATGGAAACGGAGACGGTGTTATAGGTAGCGTGTCTATGGAAATGGAGACGTTGGGAGAATACTTTTTCACGGGACTATATCCATTTCTATAGCAATGCAATGTGGTATAGCCTAGTTCTCAAGCTAATTACTTCATAGGGTGAAGGGGAGATGAGACTCAGGAGAACCCCTTGATTATAACCAAACAACTACATGCATCTAATGAAGTGACCTCACCCCCCCGGTGTTGAAACAAGGGGTTCTCCTGAGTCTTGTCTCTCCTTCACCCTCTCCACCCATCAGCCCCATCTCTCCTCCACCCTCTCCACCCATCAGCCCCATCTCTCCTTCACCCTCTCCACCCATCAGCCCCATCTCTCCTTCACCCTCTCCACCCATCAGCTCCATCTCTCCTTCACCCTCTCCACCCATCAGCCCCATCTCTCCTTCACCCATCAGCCCCATCTCTCCTTCATCCTCTCCACCCATCAGCCCCATCTCTCCTTCACCCATCAGCCCCATCTCTCCTCCACCCATCAGCCCCATCTCTCCTTCACCCTCTCCACCCATCAGCTCCATCTCTCACCTGTGCTCTCAGACCCATGATGAGTTGGACTTTCTCTCTGTAACTCATCAGATCTGGGACTACGTCCAACACAGTGACGACAAACTCCTCCACCAAGCCGTAGTCCATGACGTCTCTCCGCTGAACAACCTGCCATAGAGCTGCAGACACCAGCCGCAGCGGAGGAACCAAAAGACGCAGAGACGCTGGGGGAAGAAATGGACCTACGGGCACAGATTCAGAAAAGGAGACATTTGTTTGTGGGCCAATCCCTGGGGAAGTCAACCTGAGCTTACAGAAATAAAGTTAGGCATTTCCAAATGATACCATGTTGCTAATTATCCCTGAGGTCTATATGTTGGAGTGCAGACTTATGTAGGAGTCTGCATGAATGTTGGCAAGTCTCAAATGATGCATTTCAGTCAATCATATTGCATGGCCTTTGGAAAGGGCTCACAGACCTTGTTGTTTCTCTGCCTCACAAGTGTTTGTTATGAAGCCGACACGGGCTCTGGCGCTCATCGGATGTGGCGGCAAACTATTACGGACGACAAATGGAAACCCAGACGTGAGCTGCCCAGTGCCTACCAGACGGGCAAAATGCCTTTTACGTTCGCTTCGAGGCAAGCAACACTGAAGCATGCATGAGAGCACCAGCTGTTCCGGACGACTGTGTGTAAGACCTTTAAACAGGTCAACATTCACGAGGACGCAGGGCCAGACATTACCAGGACGTTTACTCAGAGCATGCGCGGACCAACTGGCAAGTGTCTTAATTGACATTTTCAACCTCTCCCTGACCGAGTCTGTAATACCTACATGTTTCAAGCAGACCACCATAGTCCTTGTGCCCCCCCAAAAAGCTAAGGTAACCTGCCTGAATTTCAATATCCACCCTCCTCAAAGACAATCTGTTCCTGTTTCCATTGCGTATTTCTGAGACTTCACCTTTAAATCGCCATAGAAACGGACGCTCTCAACTAGATTGACCCACGATTATAGGCTATTATTATTTTTTGTGGTTATAGGCAATTAAGAGAAGGATCTGGAGATGGCTCCCGAGTGGTGCAGCTGTCTAAGGCACTGCATCTCAGAACTTGAGGTGTCACTTACAGACCCTGGTTCGATTCCAGGCTGTATCACAACCAGACGTAATTGGGGGAGTTCCATAGGGTGGCGCACTATTGGCCCAGCTTCTTCCGGGTTAGGCTGTCATTGTAAATAAGAATTTGTTCTGGTACCGACTTGCCTAGTTAAATAAAATGTTCAAAATTGTATGGGGGTATTTTACATGTTGTGTTGTGGATATGTTGTGATGTCGGGATGTTAAATGACGTACTGTTTTATCTTTAGTTCATTCAGCACAAATATAGTTCACTGATTTATATGTAATCTGGGTGCTTTGGTGTGTCTGGACCCCAAGAAGAGGAGCTGCTGCCTTGGCAGGAACTAATGGGGATCCCTAATAAATACAAAAGCTGCTCTTGACATAACGTGAAGCTTCCACGGAAAATTACAAGATAAAAAATTTCCGGCCGAATTCGTCATAAGGCTCGCTAGCCTAGCTATCACTTGATCGCAACTTAAATAAATCACTTTAGCTAGCTAGCTAGTTAGTTAGCTTTGAGACAGAGGCCAAAGAGAGAACAATTTTAGGAACATTTCTCTGCAGATGTTACCACACTGCAACGATAGCTAACTACTGTCTAGCTACTAGTTACCTTTTTCCTTGAGATGTTGCATTTCAAGCTTTGTTAGCTAGCTACGTGTTCCTGCCAGTAGCACGAACAGGTCAAATCCGGGTCACGGAATTTGGGGGAATTTCAAAATAAAAGTCCCCCCCATGCAATAGTAGAAAAGTGTCAAACGATTCATTTACAGTCACATCCATAATTATTGGCACCATTGATAAAGGGTATTGAAAATTCAATTATTTTATACCAATACAATTTCTCAGAGAAAGAGGTTTTGTTTAAAGGTCCAATGCATCTCAATATCAAATCATTTCTGGGTAACAATTAATACAGGGGTGCAACTTTAGTTTTAGAAGGGGAGGGGGGGCATAACCTGGCGGGGGGTTCTGGGGTTCCTGCTCCAGATTTTTGGGGGGGAATCTAAAGCTCATTTCCTGCCTTTCTACACAATCCAATATGACCCATGGCCTTTATAGTCGTCTCTATTTAGAACAACAAACAGGAAGCAAAAATGCCATTCAAAAATCTATATTGTGTTACAGTGCCTTAGACCTCTGCGCCACTCGGGAGCAGCACATCCTCCATATAATTAATCCCATAGGCCTAATGGTACTGTAGAGCTCTTTTTACTTGCACACAAGATAGCAGGGTCACCCCACCCTGCCCCTAGGGGTCCACCACCCTGCCCCTAGGAGTCCACCACCCTGCCCTTAGGAGTCCACCACCCTGCCCCTAGGGGTTTACCACCCTGCCCATAGGAGTCCACCACCCTGCCCTTAGGAGTGCACCACCCTGCCCCTAGGGGTCCACCACCCTGCCCCTCGGAGTCCACCACCCTGCCCCTAGGAGTCCACCACCCTGCCCCTAGGAGTGCACCACCCTGCCCCTCGGAGTCCACCACCCTGCCCATAGGGGTCCACCACCACCCTGCCCCAGGGGTTTCCACCACCCTGCCCATAGGAGTCCACCACCCTGCCCCTAGGAGTCCACCACCCTGCCCCTAGGAGTCCACCACCCTGCCCATAGGGGTCCACCACCCTGCCCCCATAGGGGTTGCCCCTACCACCCTGCCCATAGGAGTCCACCACCCTGCCCCTAGGAGTCCACCACGCTGCCCCTAGGAGTCCACCACCCTGCCCCTAGGGGTTTACCACCCTGCCCCTAAGGGTTTACCACCCTGCCCATAGGGGTCCACCACCCTGCCCCTAGGAGTCCATCACCCTGCCCCTAGGGGTCCACCACCCTGCCCCTAGGAGTCCACCACCCTGCCCTTAGAGTCCACCACCCTGCCCCCTAGGAGTGCACCACCCTGCCCCTCGGAGTCCACCACCCTGCCCCTAGGAGTCCACCACCCTGCCCCTAGGGGTTTACCACCCTGCCCATAGGGGTCCACCACCCTGCCCCTAGGAGTCCATCACCCTGCCCCTAGGGGTCCATCACCCTGCCCCCAGGAGTCCACCACCCTGCCCCTAGGGGTTTACCACCCTGCCCCTAGGTCCACCACCCTGCCCCAGTCCACCCTGCCCCTAGGAGTCCACCACCCTGCCCCTAGGGTCCACCACCCTGCCCCTAGGGGTTTACCACCCCTGCCCATAGGGGTCCATCACCCTGCCCCTAGGGGTCCATCACCCTGCCCCCAGGAGTCCACCACCCTGCCCCTAGGGGTTTACCACCCTGCCCCTAGGAGTCCACCACCCTGCAGCGCACCAACCTACACACCCCGCTGAGCTTAAGGATCTTAATGAAACATTCATTATTGGTTTCGGGTGTGTTAAGCCAAGGCCAGAGTGACAACACACAGACCCCCAGAACCAGGACTGAGCAGACCAGTAGCTAGGGATTGCCTAAATAGACTAGGTATCTCCCCTGACCTGGGCATGTTTTCAACACATACTCCTTTCGTCATACTGTATTCCATATAATGCATCCAGACCTTCTAAAAGTTGCCCAGAACACCCTTAAGTTTGTAATAAATCAAATCTAGTGGTACATAACTTGACATTCCTGCCATCCATTGTGACATTGTCGGAGGATAACCAACCTTCCCATCAATGACAATGCATTTTCTTAGTCGCTATAAAAATGCCTGGTTACACAGTTTCTTCTGATAACAGTCTCCAGTATCAACATTTCCCGAGCAAACAAAAACAGGGAGATAAAATAAGGAAGACGGGATCCTCTGTAGGGCATGCTGAGATAAAAGAACAGGAAGAAGGGATCCTCTGTAGGGCATGCTGAGATAAAATAACAGGCAGATGGGATCCTCTGTAGGGCATGCTGAGATAAAATAACAGGAAGACGGGATCCTCTGTAGGGCGTGCTGAGATAAAATAACAGGAAGACGGGATCCTCTGTAGGGCATGCTGAGATAAAATAACAGGAAGTTGGGATACTCTGTAGGGCATGCTGAGATAAAATAACAGGAAGTTGGGATACTCTGTAGGGCATGCTGAGATAAAAGAACAGGAAGACGGGATCTTCTGTAGGGCATGCTGAGATATAATAACAGGAAGAAGGGATCCTCTGTAGGGCATGCTGAGATAACAGGAAAAGAACATCCTCTTTTCCAGAATTCAGCCAGCCTTCACCAGACCATAACATGTGTAAATACTGTATGTAGGAAGGCCAAAAAGATCATCAAGGACATCAAACACCCGAGCCACTGCCTGTTCACCCCGCTATCATCCAGAAGGCAGGGTCAGTACAGCTGCATCAAAGCTGGGGCCCGAGAGACTGAAAAACAGCTTCTATCTCAAGGCCATCAGACTGCAAAACAGCCATCACTAACTCAGAGAGGCTGCTGCCTACTTTGAAACCCAATCACTGGCCACTTTAATAAATGGATCACGAGTCACTTTATACAATGCCACTATAAATAATGGCACTTTAATAATGTTTACGTATCTCACATTACACAGACACCTGAAACCCCACCTCTTTAAGGAATACCTAGGATAGGATAAAGTAATCTTTCCCACCCCCCCCCCTTAAAAGATTTAGATGCACTATTGTAAAGTGGCTGTTCCACTGGATGTCATAAGGTGAATGCACCAATTTGTAAGTCGCTCTGGATAAGAGCGTCTGTGCTAAATGACTTAAATGTAAATGTACTCACATCACGTGTACTGTATTTTATACCATCTACTGCACCTTGCCTACGCAGCTCGGCCATCGCTCATCCATATACTTATTTAACCGATGTGAAATGGCTAGCTCGTTAGCGGTGGTCGCGCTAATAGCGTTTCAATCGGTGACGTCACTTGCTCTGAGACCTTGAAGTAGTGGTTCCCGTTGCTCTGCAAGGGCCACGGCTTTTGTGGCGTGATGGGTAACGATGCTCCGTGGGTGTCAGATGTTGATGTGTGCAGAAGGTCCCTGGTTCACGCCCCGGGTTCGGAGCGAGGGGACGGACTAAAGTTATACTGTTACACTTACATGTACATATTCTTATTCACCCTTTTTGATTTGTGTGTATTAGGCAGTTGTTGGGGAATTGTTAGATTACTTGTTAAGATATTACTGCACTGTCAGAACTAGAAGAACAAGCATTTCGCTATACTTGCATTAATATCTGCTAACCGTGTGTATGTGACCAATACAATTTGATTTGATTTGCAATTCTGAAGTTCAAATCAAAATGTATCAGTCACATGCGCCTTAACCAACGTAGATACATTCCACCTGACAGTGAAATGCTTAACCAACAGGTGTAGTAGAACAGTGAGCCCTAACCAACAGGTGTAGTAGACCTTACAGTGAAATGCTTACTAACGAGCCCCTAACCAACAGGTGTAGTAGACCTTACAGTGAAATGCTTACTAACGAGCCCCTAACCAACAGGTGTAGTAGACCTTACAGTGAAATGCTTACTAACGAGCCCCTAACCAACAGGTGTAGTAGACCTACAGTGAAATGCTTACTAACGAGGCCCTAACCAACGAGCCCTTACTAAACCTAACCAACAGGTGTAGTAGACCTTACAGTGAAATGCTTACTAACGAGCCCTAACCAACAGGTGTAGTAGACCTTACAGTGAAATGCTTACTAACGAGCCCCTAACCAACAGGTGTAGTAGACCTTACAGTGAAATGCTTACTAACGAGCCCTAACCAACAGGTGTAGTAGACCTTACAGTGAAATGCTTACTAACGAGCCCCTAACCAACAGGTTTAGTAGACCTTACAGTGAAAGTAGACCTTACTACTAACGAGCCCCTAACCAACAGGTGTAGTAGACCTTACAGTGAAATACAGTGAAATGCTTACTAACGAGCCCCTAACCAACAGGTGTAGTAGACCTTACAGTGAAATGCTTACTAACGAGCCCCTAACCAACAGGTGTAGTAGACCTTACAGTGAAATGCTTACTAACGAGCCCCTAACCAACAGGTGTAGTAGACCTGACAGTGAAATGCTTACTAACGAGCCCCTAACCAACAGGTGTAGTAGACCTTACAGTGAAATGCTAGACCTGACTGAAACGAGCCCCTAACCAACAGGTGTAGTAGACCTGACAGTGAAATGCTTACTAACGAGCCCCTAACCAACAGGTGTAGTAGACCTTACAGTGAAATGCTTACTAACGAGCCCCTAACCAACAGGTGTAGTAGACCTTACAGTGAAATGCTTACTAACGAGCCCCTAACCAACAGGTGTAGCAGACCTTACAGTGAAATGCTTACTAACGAGCCCCTAACCAACAGGTGTAGTAGACCTTACAGTGAAATGCTTACTAACGAGCCCCTAACCAACAGGTGTAGTAGACCTTACAGTGAAATGCTTACTAACGAGCCCCTAACCAACAGGTGTAGTAGACCTTACAGTGAAATGCTTACTAACGAGCCCCTAACCAACAGGTGTAGTAGACCTTACAGTGAAATGCTTACTAACGATCCCTAACCAACAGGTGTAGTAGACCTTACAGTGAAATGCTTACTAACGAGCCCCTAACCAACAATGCAGTACCAATAAAAAAAGAGTGAAATAAAAGTTACAAGTAATTAAAGAGCAGCAGTAAAATAACAATAGCAAGATTATATACAGTGGGGTACCGATCCCTACAGAGTCAATGTGCCAACCAACAGGGGGGCACAGTGGTTTGTCGAGGTAATATGTACATGTACCAATAAAAATAAGAATTATTAAAGTGACTACTAGATGATAACAACAGAGAGTAGCAGGGGTGTAATAAGGGGTGGGGGGCAATGCAAATATCCATGTGATTAGATGTTCAGGAGTGTTGTGTCTTGGGGGTAGAAGCTGTTTAGAAGCCTCTTGGACCTAGACTTAGCAGTCTTTAACAGTTTTTAGGGCCTTCCTCTTATACCGCCTCTGAAACACTGACACCGCCTGGTATAGAGGTCCTGCATGGCAGGAATCGTGGTCCCGTTGACGTCCTGGGCTGTATGGACTACCCTCTGTAAGTGCCTTTTGGGAGGTCGGAGCCATACCATGCAGTGATGCAGCCAGTCAGGATGCTCTCGGTGGTGCAGCTGTAAAACCTTTTGAGGATCTGAGGACCCGTGCCAAATCTTTTCAGTCTCCCCAGGCGGAATAGGTTGTGTCGTGCCCTCTCCACGACTGTCTTGGTCTTAAGAGCGTCTGCTAAATGACTTAAATGTAAATGGTGCGCTTGGACCATCATCCCTAAGTTTATACATCCACAGTTTATACATCCACAGTGCGATCAACGGATTTAACCATTTTGTTGTCAAATAGTCTAATGTTGAATTTTTCTAACAACATTTAAAACGTTTTTAAACATTTATAGTCCAAATGTGTCATGATTTCTAATAGTTTTATTAGTTTGCATGTTTCAATGGGGACTTTTATTTTGAAGGCGATACGCCGATTCCCCTTTTGCTGCTCACAACACTCGCGTGTTTGAATGAAGAAAGGAGCCCACGAGTACCTTCAGGCTTAACTCGAGAAGAGTACTATAAACGTTGACTTGTAGCTCTGTAATTTAGCAAATTAAACGATACATTGTTAGCATTTAATCCAACGTGTAGGATCAAGGATTGAGATTTAGTACAGTAGCTAACGTAAGCAATCCCGGCTCGTGTCGTTTGTTGTGCTTGCATGTTAGCTAGCTAGCAAATTCTGCTATACTTGCTAGTGCCAAACAATAAACCAGATAGTTAATGTTATCCAGGTAAATGTGTTTTTTTTCTAACAGTTAACAAACTATTATCCAGGAGTCCTGTATATGATCAAATATGTCCGAAGCACAAGACTTGAGAAAGCGCAGTAAGAAACGCTATGGCGGCGGACACCGGAGTAAGAAGTACAAGGGTTCCCGGGAGCTCGAGGTGGGCATGCAAGGTGTCCTCATCACCTGCAATATGAACGAGAGGAAATGCACCGCGGAAGCTTTCAACCTGCTGAACGAATACGCCGACCAACTCTATGGACCTGAGAATGTAAGCAGTACATTTAGCGAGGCCACGTGACGAGGTGTTTCCCTTAATTCCTTCCTTGAACTCGTCACTGGTGGAACGGATAACTGTCCAATCATGTCATTCAAATCAGGCATCAACTGAACGTAAATAGGAGTCATTTCTAAAGTAACTGAGCCAAGCCAACTTTCAGTGTGAATTGTTATTAGTTATTTTTTGTACTGTACATATTTTATTGGTTAGTAATCTTTGTTAATAGTTATAAATCTTAAGTCTTTTTTTTGTTGTTTAAACTAACTTCTCTAAACCCAGTTTAAGGAACCAGAGGAGAGCACTAGTGAGGAAGAGGAGGATGAAGATGTGGAGGCGGCTCTGAAGAAGGAGGTGAAGCAGCTCAAGCGTCGTCGGGAAACTGCAGCGGCGCTTCCAGGCCATGGACAGCGGGGCCAACAATGTCATCTTCATCAAGACCAAGAACCTCGGTGAGGAAGAGTTTGACAGACAGCATCCCAGCTCCTTACACAGAGATGAAGCATGTCAAAAGACTCCCAGTATATATATTTTTTTAATTGAACCTTTATTTAACATGGCAAGTCAGTTAAGAACAAATTCTTATTTACAATGACGGCCTACAACCGGCCAAACCAGGACGATACTGGGCCAATCGTGGCCGGTTGTGATACAGCCTGGATTCGAACCAGGGTGTCTGTAGTGACCCCTCTAGCACTGAGATGCTGTGCCTTAGACCGCTGTGTCACTCGGGAGCCCACTACCCTGGACCAGGGCCCTGAGTGGAGAGTGAGACGACTCATTTATAGCAGACACTTTTATCATAGTTCTTTAGCTCATTTCAATAATCCTTAGTTTTATCCTAGCCTGGGTACCAGTCTGTTTCGTGCCGTCATGCCACTACTTGGCATGACAAGGAGCTGACATGATAGCAGAAACAGATCTGGGACCAGGCTAGGTTTTATCCTTAGTTCAATAAAGAACTGCCTACATTGACAGTTACACCTATTCAGAAGTTCTCAAAATAGTCTGTATTGTTTATAACTAACTAGTATTTTTATTCTCCTCTCTCTCTCCATGTCTCTGTCTTTCTCTCTCTCGCTCCGTCTCTCTCCCGTCTCTCTTTCTGTCTCTCTCTCTTTCCCGTCTCTGTCTCTCTCCCCTCTCTCTCTCTCTCCCCTCTCTCTCTCCCCTCTCTGTCTCTCTCCCCTCTCTCTCTCTCTCTCCCTCTCTGTCTCTCTCCCTCTCTGTCTCTCTCCCTCTCTGTCTCTCTCCCCTCTCTGTCTCTCTCTCCTCTCTGTCTCTCTCTTCTCTCTCTCCCTCTCTTTCTCTCTCTCTCTCTCCCCCCTCTATCTCTCTCTCTCTCTCTCCCTCTCTCTCTCTCCAGACCCTGAGAAGCTGGTGCATCACATCCTGTCAGACCTCCACATCACCAAAAAGAACAAGTCACGAGTCATCCTCAGAATGCTGCCGGTGAGCACAAGTAATGTCATGGGGCTGAGTATCAGATGGCATGGAGGTTTCCTGACCGTCCAACCAGAAGAGAGAGGGAAAGACTGGCTGGAAGAATGTCTCTTTTTGGGAATGTGTGGGGTTTTTTGGTGGTGGTGGTGGTGGTGGGGGGGGTTCCTTGTGGTTCTGATGCTTCTCTGTGTGTTCTAGGTGAGTGGAACGTGCAAGGCGTTCCAGGAAGACATGGATAAGTACCTGAGTGTGTTCTTAGAGCCGTGGTTTAAAGCCCCCAACCAGGGCAGCTACCAGATCGCCTTCAAGGCCCGGAACAGTTCCCACAACAAGAGGGATGACATCATCAAGGCCCTGGCAGGTGGGCTACATGGACACAGTACTGGGAAACACATCTCGAGATACAGTGTGTTCAGAGACCAGAGAATAACCAGCACCGTATCAATACAGTGTGTTCAGAGACCAGAGAATAACCAGCACCATATCAATACAGTGTGTTCAGAGACCAGAGAATAACAATACAGTGTGTTCACCAGAGAATAACCAGCACCATATCAATACAGTGTGTTCAGAGACCAGAGAATAACCAGCACCGTATCAATACAGTGTGTTCAGAGACCAGAGAATAACCAGCACCATATCAATACAGTGTGTTCAGAGACCAGAGAATAACCAGCACCGTATCACAGTGTGTCAGAGACCAGAGAATAACCAGCACCGTATCAATACAGTGTGTTCAGAGACCAAGCACTGTATCAATGTTGAGGTAGATATGTACATGAAGGCAGGGTAAAGTGACTAGGCATCAGTGGGTTCGATCCCGGGACCACCCATATGTAGAATGTATGCACACATGACTGTAAGTCGCTTTGGATAAAAGCGTCTGCTAAATGGCATATTATTATTATTATTATTATTATAGATAATAATAAGGTATTTGAGGTAGATATGTACATGAAGGCAGGGTAAAGTGACTAGGCATCAGGATAGATAATAATGAGGTATTTGAGGTAGATATCTACATGAAGGCAGGGTAAAGTGACTAGTCATCAGGATAGATAATAATGAGGTATTTGAGGTAGATATCTACATGAAGGCAGGATAAAGACTAGACTAAGGTATTTCATCAGGATAGATAATAATAAGGTATTTATTTGTACATGAATATATGTAGATATAGCAGTCTTACTTGGGGATGAGAGCCTGTTGCAGGAGGATGTTCCGGGTACCGTTTGTCAAGTGACTAGTCTATGGCCTGGGTGGCTGATGTAGAGGGTAGTAGAGTGAACAGTGACAGTCTATGGCCTGGGTGGCTGATATAGAGGGTAGCAGAGTGAACAGTGACAGTCTAT